>NC_041220.1:109200063-109232190 GCF_002837175.3 Physeter macrocephalus
GGCATGTGGGATCCTCCCAGACCGGGGCGCGAACCCGGTTCCCCTGCATCGGCAGGCGGACGCGCAACCACTGCGCCACCAGGGAAGCCCAGTACTCTTAATTTATTATGTATGACAGCTATTAAGCAAAAGTGAATGTTAGATATGAAAAAAATAATCATAAAATGGTACCTTGGTTTAGGGAAATAAAGTGAACCATACAAAGAAAATAAAATACACGTTTGAAACTGAAAACTGTTTAAAATTCACCTCTCATGCTTATGTTGGTAAAGATAATAATAGCAACATATATTGATTGCTAAGCCTGACTAGACAACTTATTGCACACAATATATATACATATATATATACATCTAGTATCCAGAAAAATTCAATAAATCAACTAATATTATCTCTATTTTACAGAAAAGAAAACTGAGGCTTAAAGATTAAGTAAATTGTTTAAACATGTCCCAAATGGTAAGAATTGGAATTCTAAACCAGTTCTGCCAATCCTCAAAGTCTACGTAGGTACAGATTATGGCTTTGAATATAACCACTCGTGTAAGGAATTGTGGAAGAGAAAGAAAAATATATAAGGTAGATGCCTTGAAGAGAATCAGAAGTCGCATCTTGTCTCTAAATTCAAAAGCATTTATGTGCAATATTAAAGACGAAAGTCAAGTATATAAAGGCAATAATTGTGATTGGTCATTTCTGTTCCCATTGCTATGGACTATAAATCACCATAGCATTTCTCTCATTACATTGAACTGTTGCTTTATGGTGTTTCCAGAGTCAGACACAGTACTTATCAATAAATTTTGTTGTACTGAACGGACTATTCCTCAATCTTATCATAATCTTTGCTTTTTCGCTTGCCTGGAAATTTATTTGAATATTTAGACAGCTGATTTTTTGAGACTGTAATGAGAAGTTGAGAGACGTGAGCAGGTTTAGAGTCTTCTACAGCTACTACAGCATGGACAATTCAAAATAAACTACAAATATCTTATTGATTTTTTTGTCAATTAGTTTAATGTTAGAGAAATTATTTCCTGACAGGTAGAATATTGTTTTATTTGAATTGTATGGAAACAGTCAATTTATGCTCTCACTAACTAACACTTAAGTGAAAGTAGAAATTTTGAAACTTCAAGCTGACATTTTTGTCATTTCTGGTCTGATCTATTATTCATTCATTCAGCCAACATTTCTTGGATGTCTACTGTAGTATCCCAGATACTGTAGTAATACAACAATGAGAAAAAATGACCTTCACAGAACTTAAAGTCTAGTGAAGTAGATAGATACTAATCAAATAATCTCACCAATAAACATAAAATTACAAATATAATAAGTGTTACAAAGGCAATGTTATGGCTGTGTGAGTGCATTTACTGGGGAAAACGTTTAGATTGTGAATCAGTCTTCCCTAAGAAAAGCATCCTGGGTTGAAACTTGAAAGGGTGACTAGCCAAGGTAGCGGAAGGGTGAGGGTTGCAAAGATTTCTGGGGGAACAAACAACATGTGAAAAACTCCTGTGTTAATGGTGGGTTTTTATGGGTTGAATTGTGTCCCCCTAAAAAGGGTACATTGAAGTCCTAACACCCAATGTCACAGAAGGTGACCTTATGTGGAAATAGAGTTTTATATAGGTAATCAAGTTAAAATGAGGTCATTATGATGGGCCCTAATTCAATATAAGGTGTAAAGGAGAACTTTGGAAACAGAGAACCATACAGAGATTGCCACATGAAGATGGAGGATTGAGTGATGTATCTACAGGCCAAGGAATGCCAAAGACTACTAGCAATCCACGAGAAGTTAGGAAGGCAGAATGTCCTCATAGGTTTCAGAGGGAGCATGGCCCTTGCCAACACCTTGATTTCAGACTTCCAGCTTCTAGAAAAGTGAGACATAAATTTCTGTTGTTTCTCAGTTTGTGCTAGTTTGTTACAGTAGCCCTAGGAAACCAGTTTGATGGGTCAGGGTGGGTGCATTGTGCACTTGAGGAACTAAGGGCTAATGTAATTGAAATGCTGAAAGTGAAGGGGGGAAAGTGATTTGAGACGAAGTTGTAGTTCAGGTTATAGAATTTTGTCCTCTGGAAAGTAATTGAGGTGATTCAATCAGGAGGGGAGAGTAATCAGATTTTAGTCTGGAGAATGGATTGAAGGAGGGAACGAATGGAAGGAGGGAGATAAGTTACCTCATTATTGTTTTGCTTTGGGTGAGAGATGATTGCTGCTTGGAATAGAGTATTACCACTGGAGATTGAATTACATTAATGATTGGGGAAAATAAAGATATGTTGAAATATTGTAGAAAGGGAGAGCCAGTTGATCAAAGAGGTAGGTAGAACTTCCAGGCACTGCTGAAGACCAATTTGAAATTGGTGATTAGGAATTCACTGTGGCATCAACGTTTCCTATTCTGTGACTCTCTCCTGGAATAATAATTTGCTCAACAGTAGGCATGAAGAAAATGGATCCTTAGGGTCAAATAAATACGCTCTGGACCTTGAGAAGAAATGTTCAAACCCAGGATACAATCTCTCTCAAATGATTGTCAGTACTTTATTCTTCCTTTAAAGAAATATATATCTTTGATATGATCACACTAGATTTTCCTAGGTGTTTGTCTGAGCTTCTCATTACCCTTCTTCCCCACCAAATAGATTCTCAAATACGTTAGAGTCTCCTTAGTCTGACTGTTTCACAAAGAATAGCTAAGATTGGATTCTTTACTCTTCCAATTAGCATATCACCTAAACAAGTTTTAAAGTCACTTTTTGTTGTCTTTCATAGAGGAAGAAATTCTCAGAAATATCCATCAGAAGCTCACATTATAATGCCCTCTTTTATTAGTTTTCCTTTTCACTCTAATACAGGACCAATGTCCTTTACCATGTACTTCTTTTCCTGACATAATTGAAGGGGTCTTTTTCATCAAAAAGATGATGTCTTTTGCAAAACAGAATTTTTTGACATAACTTTACTACTCTCAGTAAGTAAGCCTTTCCATTTTGTAATTGTTCTTGGTATATGGTGTAATTTTTCCTTTCGGTAGCATTTTTATTAAGCTCTGTTTCTGGATCTTTACATGCTTATATACATTTAAAATTTTTGGTATAAAGAGAGTGCAGTCTTCAGATGTTTACTTGATTATATTAAGTAATATTTGCCTGAAATAATATAGATTTTATTGTTTTCCAGTTTGCGTCTGGCCACAGTAGACATTGCTTTAGTCTGTAAATTCAGGATCCTATAATCTGAAGTGAGGAGATGAAGCCCTAGGAAGGAGCCCTTGGTAAGAGATATGTATACAGCTGGAGACTTAGCCAATTTGCAGCAATCCTGAAAGGCAAGAGTGGTAGATATATCCCAAAGGCACTCTCCTTCCTCCCATCCCCTCCAGAGGTCTCCCATTAGGAAAAGCCAAGAAGAGACCCAAGAGTGAGGGACCCTATTGATACAGTCAGTCTACAGAAGTAGTCAGCCTGGTGGGCAGGGGCAGAAAAAAAGAGTGGAATAGTTAGTGAGTGGATATGAACTGAAAAATGGACATTAGCCAGCTCAGATAATAATTTCCTGTTTTTCACATGCTAGTTTCCTTGCTGAAGTGATTTTTTTCTTTTGCTTCGTATGTTATTCTAAAGTTCTATGCCTGGAAAACTTTTAATGATCCTTTAATTTCCACTCAGATTACAGACTGATCACTGTAGATTCTTTCCCTCTCTCTGTGCAGAGTTAGTTTTTACCTCCTCAGTGCTGCAACAGCATTATGCTCATAATGATTTTAGCTCATTGGAGATATGATTTATTCTTCTCTGTGTTCTGTAGCACCTAACAAAGTATCTATAGTAGTCAACATCATTGTTGAATAGTGACTGCAAATAGTTGTTGAATATTTGGACAGATGGATGGGTGAGTAATTGTTTACAAATAAAAACTTCGGTGTGTACACAATTTTTAAAAGGAATAGTTTTCTTAACTTTGCTAAATGGGAATAATAAACATGGCGTAGAGTATGAGTATGAGGTTAAAATGACATTACATAACACAATGTATTCAAGGAGACTTAGGTAATATCAGGCATAGTAGACACTCAACCTAAATCACTCTAAAACTATATTGAATAAAATGAAATTAACACTTGAGAATTTAAAAAAAGTTGCTGTGGTAAGCTTGAGACAAAAATAAACAAAGATAACTTATTTAATGTGGTTCTTAGCTAGTTGTGATCAGAGTAAAGAAAGAAAAATAAGTTCACGCCAAAATTCTGATCTAAGGTTTAGAAAAAAACAAAACTTCTTTTGATATTGTTATAACTTTTCAACAGAAACTGTTCCATCAGGGTAGTGCATTATAGGTTATTTCTCTTTCAAATCTCTCCTTTTAGAAGAATTTCTTGTATGGAAAGTACTAAGGTCTTCTATGTAACATCAGTCAGGGCAACTAGTGCTCAGTGGTTCAATGATTAAATAGAAATGTTCAATGTTATACTTGAGACTCTGTAAGTTCTTTGGGTGTACTAGGAATTAATTTCCTTCAATGTTGTTTAATATGGCCTATACCATATTAAACTCCTTTTTGAAGTGGCCTGTGGCAGTTCCACTCTGTTATCCTTAAATTCAGAAAGATGATGTTGTCCATCAAGCAGAAGGAGTACCCAATCTTCAGGTATTTAAGTTGTGATGATGTAAATGCTTATTTAACTGTGCAAAGGGAAGAAAGAAGGTATAGATAACCTCTAAACTGGGATAATAATATATTCTTGGATATATACTTAGATAATAAATATATTCATAGCATCTAGGATAATGACTGCACATATTTGGCACCTGATACATATTTATTGTATGACTAAATTAATGAATGAATGGAGGTGATTTTTAAAATTGTTTTTCGGTCATTTTCTATCATTGAATAATTTGTGCTCAAATTAAGTTAATAAGATATGAAAATATAATTAAAGAGAAAAATCATATGAAAAAAACAGCAAACAACAGCAACAATAACAACTACAAAAAAAAGAAAGAAAGAAAAGAAATAAAAGGCATCCACATTCAACAATAATACTGTCTTTATGACTGACAGAAGTAATACTGTTTTTATTAGCAGATGAAATGATCTTCCTAAAGAATCCACAAAACCCCAAACCCATTAGAATTAATAAGTTCAGCAAGGTCACAGAATACAAGTTCAATGAATTGTATTTCTATATACTAGTTATGAACAATCTAAAAATGAACTTCAAAAGTCTATTCAGGGGATTCCCTGGTGGCGCAGTGGTTGGGAGTCCGCCTGCCGATGCAGGGGACACGGGTTCGTGCCCCGGTCCGGGAAGATCCCACATGCCGTGGAGCGGCTGGGCCCGGAGCCATGGACGCTGAGCCTGCGCGTCCGGAGCCTGTGCTCCGCGACGGGAGAGGCCACAACAGTGAGAGGCCCGCATAATGCAAAAAAAAAGAAAAAAAAAGAATTGAGACATACATTGAAAACTACAGCACATTGTTGAAACAAATTAAAGAAGACCTCAATAAATGGAGAGACAGTCCATGATCATGGATTGGAAAACTCAATATTGTTAAGCTGACAATGCTTTCCAAATTGACTGAAAAATTCAACAGAATCCTTATAAAACTTCCTATTCTAATTCCAGAATTTAAAAAACTGATCTTAAAAATAATTTGGAAGTACAGACCTTCTAGAATAGTCAAAAAATTTGAATAATAAAAACAAAGTTAAAGGACTTATACTTTCCATATTTCAAAATTTATTACAGGGCTACAGTAATTGAGACAATGTAGTACTGGCATAAAAATAGACATGTAGATCAGTGAAGCAAAAATATCAAGAGTCTGGAAATAAACACATACATTTATGTTCAATTGATTTTTGACAACTGTGCCAAGGCAATTTAATGGGGGTAAATTGTATTCTTTCAACAAACAGTGCTAGGACAATTAGATATCCACATACAAAAAGATAAATTATACAGTTATCTCACACCACACATAAAAATAATCTCCAAATGTATCACATATAAATGTGAGATCTAAAACTATAAAACTATCAGAAAAAAACATAGAAATGAATTTTCACAACCTTGGGATAGCTAATGATTTTTTAGAACTGACTACAAAAGCACAAACAATAAAAGAGAAAAATGATATACTGTACTTCATGAAAATTAAAAAATTTTGCTTTTCAAATATGCAATGAAGAAAGTAAAATGACAAACCACAGACAAGGAGGAAATATTTGCAAATAATATGTCCAGTAAAGGAATTGTGTTCAAAATACACAATAACTCTCACTATTTAATAAGAAGACAAATAACCCAATTAAAAACAGAGAAAACAATTTGAAGTCTATGCAAAAGACTATATGTGATATAAAATGATTCCATTTATATCAAATTCCAGAAAAGTCAAATCTGTAGCAGGAGAAAATAGCTTAGTGGTTGTCTAGGGCTGTGTGTAGAATGGGGAGTGACTACAAAATTGGAAGTGAGGTTTCTTTTTGAGGTAATGGAAATGTTCTAAAATTAAACTGTGTTGATGGTTACACAACTAAAAACTTACTAAAAATCATTAAATCATATACCTAAAATGAGTATATTTTATGGTATGTAAATTATAACTCAATAAAGCTGTTAAAAATAAAATCTTAATAGTAAGAAAACAAACAATCCAATTTAAAAATAGGCAAATGGCTTGAATAGGCACTTCATCAAAGAAGATGCATTAATGACAAGCACATGATTTTATGGTATGTAAATTATAACTCAATAAAGCTGTTAAAAATAAAATCTCAATATTAAGAAAACAAACAATCCAATTTAAAAATGGGCAAATGGCTTGAATAGGCACTTCATCAAAGATGTATTAATGACAAATAAGCACATGAAAGTTGTCTGATATAAATATCCATTAATGAAATGTGAATTAAAAGCACATCAAGATACACATTAAAATGGCTAAAATTAAAACAAAAATACTGACAATACCAATTGCTGATGAAGATCTGGAACAAGTAGAACATTCATACACTGTTGGTATGAATACAATGATATAGCCACTGTGGAAAACAGTTCCACAGTTTCTTATAAAGTTAAATATACATTTACCAAATGACCCAGTAATCCCACTCCTACTTATTTACTCTAGAGAAATGAAAACTTGTTTTCACACAAAAGTCTTTAATGGATGTTTATGATCTATGAATAGATCATAATTGTTCAAAACTGGAAACAACCCAAATATCCTGCAAAGGGTGGATGAACAAATAAACTTTGGTGCCTCCATACAAAGAATACCTTCAGCAATAAAAAACGAGCAAACTTTTGATACACTCAACAACTTAGATCTCAGAGATGTTATGGTGAATGAAAATAGCCAGTCTCTAAGTTCACATGTTGTATGATTATATTAATATGATATTTTCCCAAAAAGACCAGACTACAGTGGAGAAAGATAGATCAGTGCTTCCCAGGTTTTAGGGCAGAGAGAGGGTATGAATACAAAGTTATAGCATGAGGGAGTTTGTTTGTAGTAATGAAATTGTTTTGTGTCCTGATGGTGGTGACTGTTGCATGAATAGATCCATGCCTTAAAAATCCTAAATCTGTACATCAATTAAAGTCAATTTTAGTACATGTTAATTTAAAAATTAAATAAAGTTATGTAATTAAAATTTACGTTTCCACACATCATGGGATCAAATTTGTGACTTCTAATCATATTAGACATTCTTGGTGTTAAAATGTTTGTGTGAAAGGGGTTACCATGTAAACACTAACCAAAGCAAAGATTGGTTAGAGACTGTCATATAGAGTGAAGTAAGTCAGAAAGAGAAAAACAAATATTGTATATTAACGCATATATGTGGAATCTAGAAAAATGGTACAGATGAACTGGTTTGCAAGGCAGAAATAGAGACACAGATGTAGAGAACAAACATATGGACACCAAAGGGGGAAAGTGGTGGGGGGGTGGTGTGATGCACTGGGAGATTGGGATTGACATATATACACGAATATGTATAAAATAGATAACTAATAAGAACCTGCTGTATAAAAATAAAATAAAATTCAAAAAAATCACAAAAATTAAGCTTTAAGGCATGAGGTGTTACTAAATGTAAAGAGGGATATTTCATAATGATAAAAGGGATAAATTCATAGGAAGGCATAACAGTCCTAGATTTGTATAAATATTGCTTCAGATATACAAAGCAAAATGGACAAAACTAAAATGAGAAATACATTCCCAATCATAGTTGGACTATCACACTTTTCTCAATAACTGATAGAAGAAGACAACAACAACAACAACAACTAGTAAAGATAAAAAAAGATTTGAACATAATAAATGTGATGTAATAATAGAGGAGCATTCGTTATGTCAACAATTCTTTCCATTTATTTTGAAACGTTGTATATGTTGCTTGTAGTTTTTCATTTTTTTTTGTTTTTACTGAATGAACCCTTTAGAATGTTCTCCCCTAAAAATTAGCAAATGGAAAAATTAACAAATTAAACATATCCAAACAGAAGATGAATGGAAATTACTACGCAAAGGTAATGAAACTCAGGATGAGTTGTATGGAACAGGGTACAGCAAAGGCAGAACGATTGTCCAGGTTTCTGCAAGTAAATTAACAACAGAATAAAAGAGTAATGAGGAAGCATACGAACATTTAGATCTTTCTACAAAGTAAAATTGTGGAAGAATAATTTTGTCCTGCTTTATAGAATGTTACATTTTCCCCTCAGATTATTAAATGCACATTTTGGAAATATAGCAGAGGCCCCTCACAATACTGTGAGTTACTTCCAGGAGGAACTGGACCATGATCCCACTGTATATATCAGAGAAACACCCCCTCATGCTTCTAGCAGGATGAAGGGGGAAAGGACTTTTTAAACACGTCAGAGACTATTCTTCTTAACACAGATGTGTCTCTCCCTTTAGACGGGACAGACGTCTAGAGTAGGTTAGAGTTGGCTATTTCCCTTCTCCCAAGTGGAAGGCTGATGCAGCTGGACTGGAGTATATCCTCCCCTCAGGACAGTTAGACTCCGATAATACCCCAGCAGATTAAACTCTGGCCAACTAGTTTCCTCTGAGGGCAGTCCTTGTTAAGAAGAAGTAAAAAACAAACTTATGGTTATCGGGGGGAAAGAGCAGGAGAGGGATAAATTGGGAGATTGGGATTGATATACATACACTATACTATATGTAAAACAGATAACTAATAAGGACCTACTGTATAGCACAGGGAACTCTACTCAATACTCTGTAATGACCTATATAGAAAAAGAATCTAAAAAAGAGTGGATATATGTATATGTATAACTGATTCACTTTGCTGTACAGCAGAAACTAACACAACATTGTAAATCAACTTTACTCCAATAAAAATTAAAAAAAAAATAAAGGGAGGGATAAAGATGAGAAACACTTGTGAAGTTCACAGAACAGAGGCATAGGCTCACCAAATGACTGAGACCTAATTATAGGACTCTAGAATGCTTCCCCTTCCTCCGTACCTCACCACCACATTACTAACAGTCTATTTAGAGCAGTTCCTTTTACCCAGAACATCATGTCCAGCTATCAAAAGACAAAAAAAAAAAAAAAAAAAAAACACGCAAAAAAACCTGAAGAGATGAAGCAAGCATCAGAACCAGGCATAGAAGGGATGTTGGAATTATCATACTGGGAATTTAAAACAACTGGATTAATATCCGAAGGGCTCTAACTGATAAAGCAGACTGCATGTAATAATAGCTGGGTGATGTAAGCAGAGAGATGGAAATCCTAAGAAAGAAAGAACCAAAAGAAGTGCTAGAGTTGAAAAACACTGCAACAGAAATGAAGAATGCCTTTGATGGGTTTATTAGTAGACTGAGCATGGCTGAAGAAAGAACCTCTGAGCTAGAGTATATATAAGTAGAATCCATAAAAACTGAAAAGCAAAGAAAACAAAGACTGAAAGAATGGAAGAGAATATCCAAGGACTGTGGGACAACTACAAAAGATTTAACATATGCATAGGGTTCCCAAAAGGTTCCAAAAACCTTAACAGACACCTCACCAAAGAAGATATGCAGATAGTAAATAAGCATACAAAAAGGTGCTCCACATCTTTGTGGCTACATGATGTAGCCATACATCACCAGGTAAATGCAAATTAAAACAATGCGATACCACTACACACCTATAGAATGGTGAAAATCCATAACTCCAGATGCTGGAAAGGATGTGAAGCAACAGAAACTCTCATACATTGCTAGTGGGAATGCAAAATGGTTCATCCACTTTGGAAGACAGTTTGGCTGCTTCTTAAAAAACTAAACATACTATTACCATATGATCCAGCAACAGTTGTGCTCCTGGGTATTTACCAAATAGAGTCGAAGATTCATGTCCACAAAACAAAACAAACAAAACAAAAACCCACAAAAAACCAAAACAACAACAAAAAAAACAAACAAAACCCTGCACATGGATGTTTACTGCAGCTTCATTCATAATTACCAAAAACTTGAAAGCAACCAGGATGTCCTTCATTAGATGAATGAATAAATAAACTATGGTACTGGTTTGGCCAAAAAGCTCGTTTGGTTTAAAGTAAAAATAAAAGACACATTTTTCATTTTCTTGAATAACTTTATTGAACAACGTATTCACTAACCAAACGAAACTTTTGGCCAACCCAATACATCAGATGATGAAATATTATTCACTGCTAAAAAGAAATCTGGTATCAAGCCATGAAAAAACATCAACAAATCTTAAATCCATATTACTGAGTGAAAGAAGTCAATCTGAAAAGGCTACATACTGTTTGATTCTAACTATGTGATTATGGAAAAGACAAAACTATGGACACAATAAAAAGATCAGTATTTGCTAGGGGTTCAAGGGAATAGGGTTGAATAGGCAAAGCACAGAGAATTTTCAGGGGAGTGAAAATACTCTGGAGGAGACAATAATGATGGTTACATGTCATTACACATTTGCCTAAACGCATCGAATGTACAACACCAAGAGTGAAGCCTAATGTAAACTATGGACTTTGGGTGATTATGATGAGTCAGTTAGGTTCATCAGTGGTAAAAAATGTACCACTCTGGTGGGAGATGTTGATAACAGGGAGGCTATGCAACTGTGGGGGGCAGAGGATATATAGGAAATCTCTGTACCTTCCCTCAATTTTGCTGTTAACCAAAAATTGCTCTAAAGATAAAGTCTTAGGAAAAAATATAAAGGTATCATGAGTAGTTTGAATAGTGTTTACTTTATTCTTTCATATAACATATGCAGAGCCAACATGTTTTCTATACCTTGGAAGAGTGTTGTACTCCTTTGTGAGTTTGAATCAGCTTCCAACATTTTATCCTTGAACTTTGAAAGTAGTAAAGTATCTGAGAGGTTTTATTTTTTTTTTCATATGAAGATTTTTGCCAATTCTCTTCCTCTGGGATATCTTCATCATTTGTCACTATCATTTTCCTCATTCATGTTGATAAATTCACCTTCACTAATTTCCTCTGGCTGCATGTTTAGAGTCTCTTGTAAAGTGACTGTCAACATTCCCTTATCCAGCTCTTCTTCTTCATCTTCACCTATACTGGATTTGAATTTCACTTTCAGTGTTATCACTTTTTATTTCTTCCTCTTTGTTGGCAAGTACTTCTCTTGATTAGCCATTTTTCTAAGGTGTCATTTGAGTTTATCATTGAAAGACAATGAGGCAATGCAACTATGTGCTTTGCTGTCTGTGCATGAACTGACTAAGATAATCAGTGACCAACCAGTAACGGATTTTGAAAAATAGGAATATGATTGGTCACTGATTATGAAGTGCATCTGTTATATGTGGAGTGATTCATGAGAGCTTAAGAGCTAGCAGCTAATTTTTTACTTTATGCAAGTACTCACAGTTAATGTGACATGGTAAGAAAAACTTGAGCCATGCTGTTGAGGGGACTGGTGTTATATAAATAATCTTGGTAACTGAAATTTGTGCAAAGCAAGGATTGCGTGTATTGAATTGTGCATGCATAGAATTAGTTATGTGTGTGTGTGTTCTTTGGCATATGTGTTCTGTTTTTGAGCTGCTGAAACTTTAAAATGGTGTCCTTTTACATGTTTCTAAGGAGACTTTATTCAGTTTCATTCTTGTTCATTAAAGATAGTCTTATCAATGGTTTTGTGACGGGTCAATGGGGATTGTCAGTAATTTCTTACATAGGAAAGCATTGTAATCTATTATTTAAAAAATATTATTATACGAGTTTGTTTGTGAAATACCACAGCCTTCAACATGAAATTTAGCTTATGTAAATCTTTGTTGAAGAGATATTGAAAATATTTTTATTTTAGGAGTAAAACATTTTAAGTTAATGAAAACATGATGTAAGTTTAAGAGTTTTGAATTTATTTTATGCCATGTAGTTAACTTAATGGGGAAAACGGCCTTCATATATTTATTTAATTTGAAGGTATAAAAATCAATACATATGGCACTGTGATGTCTTTTAAATTCAGTAAGTTTATTCATCTAAGAATTCTGAATTGTGATTAATAGTACTTATTCAACATAAACACTCAATTTGTGAGTTTTTAATTTCTTCAAAATTGTTTCGTATGCTCATTTGAAAATCTAATCTTTTTCTTTATAGATGATTCAGTTTAATATGATAATCACATATTAGGTTGCATAGAATATTTTAAATGTATTGTTTTTATTTAAATAGTAACTACTCATAGCCAATTTATTAGGAAATATTTTCTATACTTCTATAAAATAAGGAACTTAAAAAATGCTTCTACATTTCTGTGTTTTTCTGCTCTAACACTATAAATGTGCTTTCCCCTGCTATGTGTTCCCAGTTACCATAGACTCTATCTATTCTTCATTTACTCAGTTGAGACACAGGTCTAGCCTTGTCCTCATGGAACTTAGAATCCAATAGGGCAGACATACAAAAAACAATAAACATTGCAGATGAGCTAATTATATAGTATTTTAGAAGGTGATACATGTGGTAAAGAAAAATTTAAAGCAATTTCAAATAGAGTAGTCAGGGTCCAGAAGTAGTACAGGTAATGAACAATGTGTCTGGAGTAAGAGTGTTTCACACAGAGTGTAAGATCCTGAGGTGGAAACACACTTAGTATATTGATGTGACAGAGGAATCCAATGATGGTGGAGCAGAGCGGTGGAGTGTAAGTAGTAGGAGATAAGGTTGGAGAGTAACAAAGGACCAGTTACTATAAATTCTTATAGACCATTGTAGGAACTTTGATTTCTACCCTGAGAGAACTGAGGTGCGATTGGAGGATTTGTAGAGGGGATATATGATCTGACTCATTACAGGATCTCTCTGATTGTTGCACTGAGAACAAACCAAAGGGGAGCAAAAGCAGGGGTAGGGAAACCAGTTAGGTGAGAAATGATATTGACTTGGACTAGGGAGGCAACGATAGACATCTTAAGGAATGATTAGATTCTACATATATTTTGAAAGTAAAAGTGATTAGATTTTCTGATTGATTGGACATAGAGTATGAAAGAAGAGATGAGTGAGAATACTTGCAAGAGTTCTGACCTAAGGTTCAGATTTTTTACCTCAGAAGATTGTAGGAGGAGTAAGTTTCAGAGGAAAATCAGGAACTCAGTTTGGAGCATGTAAATTCTGAGATGCTTATTAAACTTTCAGATGTTGAAGTTCAATAGATTATTGGATTTAGGACTCTGGTGGACTACAGCTGAGGGATTCAAGTGAAGATATTAATTACAGTTTCATTAGGATATGGGACATGTTTGTCTTGTTTATTCCAGTGTGCCCCGTATCTATACAATGTTAATACTTAGAAGGTACTTAAGAAATAGATATTGAGTGAATGACTACAAATACAGTGATTTGTGTGCTGGTAAATGTTTAACCACAAGCACTCTAAGGAAAAAAAAACCGCAGAAACAAAACAAAACTCATGACTTCCAGCATTTGCAAATTTCTGTGGTGTAAATACCCCTACCATGATTTCAAGCTACCAAAGTAACATCACTAAATGCAGAGTTGAGAAGAAATGTGCACAATTGATTCCCTCTAACAAGTATAAATCAGCTCCAGAACACAATTGAGCCCTTTGTTGCTTAGTGATAAAATCAGATATACATTTTCCTTACTTACAGGTATGCGTAAAAGAAAAATTTAAATAACCTTGATACTTGGGCAGATTTAAAGGTAAAAAAAATCATAGATGATAATATAAACTCAAAATAGGGGACTTCTTAAGCAAATATTTAAAAACTTTTGTCATATACCAGACTAAATAATAGAAATACTGAGCTAATTTATCCCTGTATCTTTAGGCAGTCTTCTAAATTACTCCACATAGGTGTGATATCTTTACATAATTCCCGGGAAAAAGATTTCACAGTTTACAAAATAATCCATTGTAATGTTAGGTACTCTTGCCAGAGATGTCTTCATGATTTCTAGATTAGCCTAGAAAGTGTGTTAAAAATGTTGTCATAAAACATCTATCACTAAAAATCTATACAAAGTTTAATCAAGTTGTTCTCTCCTTGAGTCCAAACTCTTTAGCATGTATCTCAGAGTCATTATTAGGTCCTTAAACAGTATTTATTTATTTAATATTTAAAATTTTTTATAGTGATAACATATACCAAACATAAAATTTACCATTGTAACTATTCTTAAGTGTACAGTTGAGTGGTACATTCACATTATTGTGCAACCATCACCACCATCCATCTTCAGAACTTTAATTAATTAGCAATGTATTTTGTTTCGTGTAAAAGAAGTACATTTTGTTGTAGATAATTAGAAAAGGAAAAGTATAAAGGAAAACAAAATTACCAAAATCTCAGCATTCAGAGAAAATCAAATCTATATCTAGCTTATTGCACATATAGAATTATATCAGACTATTAAATCCATAGTCTAAAAATTCATCTTGCTGAGTCTAAAGTGGGATTCAGACTCTGTGTCTAATGAAGTGGTGGGGCTTCAAACCCCAGTTGTGTCTTTTGCGCCATTTATCCACCGTACCAGTGAGCAAGCCTCAGTAAGAATGGTGTATTCTCAAAGCAATGAGGCATAGGGAAGTAGGGAAACAATTCCTCATCCTGGACATGTGGTTTAGAGCTGAGCCCCAGGGAGAGAGAGTTGCAAGTAGAAGATGAAGGAACACTGGTCTTTAAGAATTTGTTAATGGAGCAAAGATTAGGGACAAGATAATTCCTCCAAATTCTATTTGGAACACAAATAGACATCACAAAAACTTCAGGCAGGGCTTCCCTGGTGGCGCAGTGGTTGAGAGTCCGCCTGCCGATGCAGGGGACACGGGTTCGTGCCCCGGTCCGGGAAGATCCCACATGCCGCGGAGCGGCTGGGCCCGTGAGCCATGGCCGCTGAGCCTGTGCGTCCGGAGCCTGTGCTCCGCAACGGGAGGGGCCACAACAGTGAGAGGCCCGCGTACCGCAAAACAAACAAACAAAAAACAAACAAAACTTCAGGCAGAGGGCAGTTTGTAATTTATGACTTCTGCAGATTTGGTTGCAATATGCCCAAAACAACTGGAGAAAAGCATGGCTTCTTCCAGAGACACTATTATGTTCTGTACCAAAGTGCTGACATTGCTGTTTCTTTCTTTTTCTCTCTCTCTCTCTCTGGCCAGGGTATGGTGAGGAGAATGGAAGTGCTAAGGAGGACTACTGATGAGCTCTCATCAGACTTTCCTAGGGATTCTTTGAAATAATTGGAGACTAGCAAGAAATGGTTTATAAGCAAAGGTTATAAAAAGATTTAAAACTTTGGATATGCATGTTAATGTTAGCACATTTATATACATGTGCCTAGAGACTTGAGAGAACTGATGTTATATTCAAATGTAATTTTAAAATTTCTACATAGAATTTCATTTTTAGATGCCTCATCATTCATTTCTTTTTGTTGGGCTTTTTAGTTGTTTTCAGTTCTTTGAATTTTGATTTGAAAAATATCTTTGAACATGTTGGAAAATTGCACCCTGAAAGATTTTTGACGATATATACCCAACTGTTAGATTAAACCATATGAAATATTGACATTTTAAACTATTAAAAACTGGCAATTACATATGGTTCAATCTAAAATCACGCGTTAAAATGCCATGTTTACTACAACTTAGCAATCTCTGCCGATTTTAATGGAAAAAAGTTATATCTCATCATTTTAATTTTTATTTGATTACTTTTATGATTCTTTTTCCAGGAATCTGGATTGTGTGCTTACCATGTGCAAAACAGTATGATAGGCATAAGGATACAATAAAGACTAAGAACAGAGGGAACTTGTCTTTATGATGTTTATAAGTTTATTAGAGGAAATTATTAATCAAGTATTCTCAATTTAATATATAAAAATGCTATGACTAACATGTGCTCAGAGAATCTACAAAGTGGCATTTAATTTAAATTGGGAGGCTTATGGAACGTTTCCCTGTGAAATGAGATTCAAGCTGTTATCTAAATGAGGAGTACATTAAACTAATGAGGAATGGGCAGAAGGGAATTTGAGACAGAAGGAAAAGTGTGTTTAAAGGCTTTATGGCAAAAAGATTGTGCACATTTAGGGACTTGAAAGAGGATCAGAGTGTCTAGAACAAAGATTAGGAAGTTGAGGTATAGTATGAGCTGAAGTTGGACAGGTCAAGGAACCAGGCTATACAAGGTATTATTATCTGGATTAAGAATATTCTTCTTCTCATAACAGCAATGGGAAAACATTGTAGCATTAAGTAGGAATGCAGAAATATCTTCTTATATATACTAAGGTGGATTAAGATTGGATGTGGGGAGACCACTTAGGAGGTGTTTTTACTAGTCCAGGAAAGATATGATAGTAGCTTGGACTAGGGAAGTGGGGGTAGAGTCAGAAAGAAGGTAATAGATTGGGAGCTATGTGAACAACTGAATGGATGCTTGTACTGTTTATTGAAATGGGGAACACTGGGAGAGGAAAAGGTTTGGAGGTAAAATAATGGGTTTGGAGGAGTTTGAGGAGCTTTTCAGACACCCAAGTGGAAACGTCAGGTATGTGAGCAGAGCTCAAAGAAGGTTTAGAGGATTTTAAGCTGGTGATCCATTTACTTTTTGAGTTTTAAAACATATGTATGTATTATTTCTATCTTATATGTACTTACTGTAATTTAAACAATTAAAGTAAAAATGTTATAGAGTAAGATAAACATCTATATCTTCATAACATATAATGTCCAAGATTTATAATTTGCTCAATAAATTTTAATAACCCTGTATGGTAAATTTAAAATGACATGATAATGTGGCACTATTTTAGTAATTAAAAAATATATCTTTATTTATGCATGTACATAATGTAATATGTGAGATATACATATCACAAAAAATGAGGGGAGAGTTGACATGTGAACGTGAAGATCATAGATAGGCTATATTTGGGGTGTAGGACAATTACAGGTAAATTTAACTTTCTAATATTTCTATTTTTAATTTTTTTCACTGTGCATGTATGATCCTTATAATGAATGAGGGGAAAATAAGTTTAAATAAGAGACTGGTATAGAGGATGGATGAGGATCAGAGACTGGGGACTGGAATGAGAATGATTTGTAGAGCTTTTGCCATATGTTACAACTTTGAATTATCTGATTCTCAAGCTATAGCCAAAGTTCAGGTGAAAAAAAATACTTTTGGAGGAAATACATTTTATCCTTTTTTGTAGTTTTTTCAGTGCAACAAACCAGACCATCTGGAAACTGTGCTCAGATAGAGGTTTTACCCTGAGAACATCATTCACTAAGTTCTGTTTGGCATATGTCTTTGGCCTACTCAGAGGAATGCTAAGCAAACACCTATGGGAAATCTTTTGCATTCATGACACTGTGGTTGAGGACACTGTGCTCTTAATTACCCATACAAAGAATTTCTTGAAACTCAAATATCAGAAATTCCTAAGCCCTGAAGGAATGTGTATATATTGTTTGTACGGACAGTGTAAACAAATTTACTAATTGTATTTCCTTTTTTGTGCGTTCACTAAGAGGCTCAGAGACATATTTGAAGCTTAACTTTCGTAAATGATTGGAACTCTTTGACCTGAATGTCCATGTTATAACTTCACTCCCATCTTGTTTCTATTTTCTCCCTTTCTGTTTTTTCCAGTTTTAATTTTTCATTCATTTATATTTGTCTGCTTTATTGTATGGATTGTTATGTGTCTTCTATAATTCAAAAGAAAACCAATTAGATAATAGAAAAAAATGGAAACCGTTCATTCAAAAGTGAAAAATGAAGCTGTGGGTTTGAATGAGATCACTTAGAAATAGAGAATAAAGTAAGGACAAAATCAGGTCCAGGATTTGGTATTGTGGAACCTATGCATTTAATTACTACATAGAGGCAGAGAATTAGAAATAAATTCTAATTATTGAGAATTAATAATGCCATGGAAGAGAGGCTGAGGGGGTAGGAGGTGATCAGGACAGTTGGAAGCCAAGAGGCAATAGCCACCTGTGAGGAATACTACTAAAAGGTCAAGGAAGTCAAGGATTAAAATGCTCACTGGATTTCTCAGTAAGGCTCTTTGGGTAGAGTGTTGGGAAAAGAGTTCAGATTTGAATGTCTTGAGAAGCAAATAACAGGTGAAAAATGCAGATACAGAATATAAGCAATCCATAATTTAATGTTTGTTAGACACTTTTATTTCTTCTTTTGTGAATTCTCTGTTTGTTACTTTTGTTCTTTTTATATTAGAGATATATATTTTTATTAGTGTGTAAGAATATGTTATATATTCAGCATTTTTTATACTGTGTCTGTTAAATATGATACAAACTCCTTTTTCTCTCAGTGTTGTTAATGTAACATTGATATCAACTGGAGTTCTGCTAGTTATCTAAGAGACACTCCTGATTTCATCTTATTTTGTGATGATTTTATGTTTCATTCATTCAATTAATACACATTTATTGCTTTCTTTATGTACTCAGGATTAATTTTATAAGAATTTTCACTTGAATTTGAATTTGTTTGATAGTTTTAATCGAACTTTCACAGCACACTACAGCAGTAATTTTAGTGACTACAAATGGGATATTTTAAAATCCTTGAATAAGAACTACAAATTGTAAAAGGAGCTAAAGATTCATAAAAAATTTTCTAAAAGTAATCTTTTCCAAAGCCTAGTCTTAGTTACTATTTTGCAAAGAATGCAAATGTAAAGCAGTTTATCTTAGGCTAAGCTCATGCAGTTTATCATCTGGGCTAAATAATGAGTCAGGTCTTACTGTAATAAAGAATATAACTGCATGGGCAGTGGCTCTCCCTAAAGTAGAGAGGAATGAGGAGATTGGCTCAGGCACTAGAATTAAAGACTGATAAAGATGTTTTTTTAAAAAATTTACCAAAGTATTTGTAACCATAATATTTAAAGCAATGGTAAAATTTACCACAATACATTTAGATAATTTGTTACCACATTCAGGCCTTATGATTTTTTGTGACTATATATTTTTATCTGTCCATAATAAGCTTCAAAAAAATAGAGGTTCTATGAATACTTTGCATAACAGCTTTATGAGAAGCAAATTTTTAAAAGTATAGCATATAAGATAAATTTTTATCTATTTGGCTAAAAATATAACTTACTTCAGTTAGATTAAATATTTATTTTACTAATTATTTATGTCAGGTGTCTCTGGGTTTGAAGAATATAAAGTATTTTTTGCTGTGTTTGTTAATGCTTTTGAATTATTAAATAAAACATATTAAATTACTTCCTTAAGGTTTCCAGGTAAAAAACAGTGACTGTCACTTAAAAAATTCTTTAAATATTTTAATGAATACTGGACCCTATGCCCTGAAATTGTCCCTTACTATATGTTAATAAACCTTCCTAGAGTTTCTAACTTAACTTCAAAAATATGCTTAGAAAATGGAAGAAAATATTTTCTATTTTCTAATATCCTGTATGTCAAGTGGGATATGCCATAAATTTTTTAAAAGATAATATTTCTATTATAAACTGTTCTATTAATTTTTCTAACATCTGCATTCTCAATTAAAACATAGGTAATATATATGTAAGATGTGTTATATATACATGTAAGACATATAGCATAAACAAGTGCTAAATTCTAATTTAAACCTGTAGTCACCACAACTCCTTAGGAGCTATAAGAGAGTGTAGAGGTTAAGAATAGTACAGGTCCTGTAGTGGACTGCGGTGGTTTGAAGCTCTGCTGAATGATCTTGGAATGGCTGAGCATCTTTTAGATAAATGTTATGTTTAAATGCTACATTTCAAAATGGCAAATTTGGGAAGGATGGTGGAGAGAAACAGTGACTCTTCATTGGCAAATAATTCCTGTGTGTGTGTGTGTGTGTGTGTGTGTGTGGTGAAGTAGCCTTACAGGCAAAAAGGGAACTATGTAGAACTTAAAGGTGATTTCTTGGCCTATAAAAACATAGTTTTGCAAAAATTTCTAACAAAGCAAAAGGACAGGATGTTTCAGGATAAGATCAGAACCTATGATAGTAGAGTTATCAATATTACATAAAAAATGTGGAATTAGAAATCAAGCAATTCTCCCAGTGCAGAATGAGTGCAAAACACTTAAAGGAAAATAATGCCTTTACTCAACAAAATGTGTGACTGTTGGCTTGAGTTTCTCCATTTGTAAAATACAGGTGTTCATTAAGGAAGCATCTACAATCCTTTCAAGTCTAAGATTTCTGAGGTCATAGGAGGTTGCAAGCATTCTGCTGCAGCTGAAGGAAAGCCATAAGTGCCTGAGTCAAAGCTGAAGTAGTTTTAAACCTCAGAAGATCTTTTTGATTTTAGTCAGGGAGACACAGTGAGTTCAGCACATTTTCCATTTAGGCTGGGAGGATACAATTCAGTTTACATTAAATGGATTAGAAAACACTCACAATTCAATAATCAAGAGTTAGTATCACAATCTAAATGATGTATTCCTTTATCAGTTAAGACCTAATTAGGGTTTATATAACCTTATGGCTATTTCAATAAAGCATTAATTATGTAGGGAAAGATAATTATGTAGGGAAAGATAATTTCTTGAGCATACACTGTTAACTATGTTCTATACGGGGCAGGGAGTCCATGCAACCATAACCAAAGGTACCATGACTCACCTGAACTTCCTAGGATGGGTCAACCTTGCCAACTTGAATCAATAAAATTACTGCAGATACCACAGGAGTCGTATTTTCAGTTCATGTTTGATAAGACACCAATGCAGAAAGATTCTGTGGACTGGTAAACTATTGAGAATTCTGTTATATCTGTATACGCTTTGATTCTAAAAATTATCTCTATTTTTGTAATCCTTTTTTTATCAGTTGCTCAAAGGAAACCTTTTTTTTAAGTTTATTCTTTTTAAAAATATTTATTTATTTATTTTTGGCCGCGTTGGATCTTCATTGCTGCCCGTGGGCTTTCTCTAGTTGCGGCTAGCGGGGCTACTCTTTGCTGTGGTGCGGGGGCTTCTTACTGTGGTGGCTTCTTTTGTCGCGGAGCACGGGCTTCAGGCGCACGGGCTTCAGTAGTTGTGGCTCGCAGGCTCAGCAGCTGTGGCTCGGGGGCTCTAGAGTGCAGGCTCAGTAGTTGTGGCACACGGGCTTTGTTGCTCCATGGCATGTGGGATCTTCCTGGACCAGGGATCAAACCCATGTCCCCTGCTTTGGCAGGTGGATTCTCAACCATTGCACCATCAGGGAAGTCCCAGGAAACTAATTTTTTAATTAACAGTTTTAAAAAGTTTTTCAGTATCTGAACTGAGCATGCTTCAGATTTTGTTGCAAATTGTTTGCTCCTAAATTTTGAGTAGTTTTGGTAATTGAATAATGTTTTCTAGTAAAGAAATAGTAAAGAATAAATAGTATTCATTGATTTCAAACCAGTGAGTGTGATGAAACAGCATTACATTATCAATTAAAATAACTCCAAGACCATTTCAGATTTTGTATAAATATTGGCAGAAAGTGATTGGGAAAATGACCTTTTTTCCCCTCGCAGACTTGAAATGCCAAATTCACACACTAAATTTTCATCAAATTTCATAATGTACCATTAACATTTCAATAACATTGTGAGAATTTTATAACATGATATGCTAATGACTCTCCTCCAGATCAGAACAAAGAAAAATAAATGAAACAAAAACAAAAAATAAAGATGCTCAGATCAGTTATTTGTAGTGAGGTGGATGGACCTAGAGTCTGTCATACATAGTGAAGTAAGTCATAAAGAGAAAAACAAATACCGTATGCTAACGCATATATATGGAATCTATAAAAATGGTACTGATGAACCCAGTGGTAGGCCAGGAATAAAGATGCAGATGTTGAGAACAGACTTGATGACACAGCGGGGGAAGGGTAAGCTGGGACGAAGTGAGAGAGTAGCATTGACGTATATACACTACCAAATGTAAAATAGATAGCTAGTGGGAAGCAGCCTCATAGCACAGGGAGATCAGCTCGGTGCTCTGTGACCACCTAGAGGGGTGGGATAGGGAGGTGGGAGGGAGACGCAAGAGGGAGGAGATACAGGGATATATGTATATGTATAGCTGATTCACTTTGTTATAAAGCAGAAACTAACACAACATTGTAAAGCAATGATACTCCAATAAAGATGTATTTAAAAAAATGCTCAAACCAAAGAAACATTCCTTTCTATCTTGGTAGAGCAAGATTAGAGGCAATTTCACTTGTTCTCCAACTTGGGGTTAATTTTATTTCTTTTTGTACTCACCTCTGTCCCTACAAAAATGAAGGGGTGAGATACTTGTGGAAAATCAGAGATAAAGGGGAAAGGAAGATTGGCAGTTTCAGAGGCTTTTAAAATGTGGTTTTATGCTTACTTATCCTAGTTAGTGGCAACTAACCACTGCTCCTTCAATTTAACCCCCTGGGCGTGGCATTTGAAAATTGTTTCTAAAGCTTTATGTCATCAAGACCTCTGTGCTCAGTATTTCAAAATAGTAAACACAGAGGATGGACTTAAGGAAAAAAAAAGTAGTTTTTTCTTATTTTTTCTCATAATGGTGGCTTAATGTAGTAAGAATTAATATTAAGCCTCATTTTATTTTGAACAAGTTCGTTAATATAGAAAAAAAGTGTTTTTCTTCTTTTCACAGATGAGAACATTGTTACTTGAAGTTAAAGTGACTTCAATCCCCTCCCCCCGCCTCCATGCATCCCCCTTGCAAGCTGCCAATCACAAAATGAAGACTAAAATCAACTGGTGTGTTTCTTTTTTTAGCATAATATCGAATTAAAATGTAGCTGTCAGTAACAGGTAGAGGTTTACCATTGTGTTAACACAGTATGCATAGTCCATAATGTTCAATATGAGAAAGAAAATGCACACAGAAATTTCGTAAACTGGAACCTGAGGACAACTGTTGGAGGTCTCTGCAGCTTCTTAAAATTGCTTGAGAATCTCAGAATCCCCACTGTAGATGGGGGGACATTCTAAAAGATTATCTTCAACAGTTATAAAGCAGTGTGCCTCATTTCTCAACCACTTATTCTTTGGGCTCTTTGTTGCCCATCGTCTGAATGATTTGGATGCCATCTTCCAGACACAGGGTTTACCCATCTCATGGCCTTCACGGATTACTGGAAGTGAAATCCACCTGAAGCACTGTGGAAACTGCTAGCTGACGGCAATCATTTGGAGGGAGCTTGTTGCCTCTGATGGATCCTCCATAACTGGGAGACCAAACCAGTGTTGGCCATGGGGCACGGATGGGGAAGGGGCTGGGTGGTGATGAGGACCAGCAAACCAGAGGGAGGAGAAGGGTAACTTATCATTCATTTCTCTGACAGAATAACAACTGACAGAAGGAAGGCCAAAAAGTACATTTTGCAGATAACACAATTTTTGTGGCAATTGCTTGAAGGCTTCTGAGAAAATGTGCGAGTACTAAGCGTTTCTAGCTGAGTTTGTCCTACTTGGAATGACAGATTTTCCCCATCTCTCTCATTCACCTTCTTCAGTCCTTCTAGATGCCCTTAATGGGGATCAGGGGGGTTAGGGTGGGAGTGGGGAGGCCAGAGAAGCAGAAACCAGTTCAGCCATTAGAGGACTACAAATGGGTCAGTGACCTCCTTTCTTCAAGAACTTTTTCCTGGTCCCTTTCCTTTTATCAAACCCGTTTTGTCACCATTTCCTTTGTCACCTTATCCCACCGCCCAGCTCCTCTCCCCCTCCTCCTCCTCCTTCCTCCCGGTCTTCTCCTCACCTGTCCACTGCAATGGCCGTCATAGAGTAGATGCTGGCGAACACCGCTGTGATAGGAAAGAAGTTCTGGAAGCGACAGTAGTTGGCGCCGAAGTACCACTCGCTGTGAAGCGCGTAGATGAAGTTGACCAAGGTGTTGAAGGCGGCCATGGAGGCGTCGGAGAAAGCCAAGTTCACGAGGAAGTAGTTGGTGACGGTCCGCATGCGCTTGTGGGCCAGGATGATCCAGATGACGATGAGATTGCCGAAGACCGCCACGGCCACCACCACGCCGTATGCTAGGGACCAGAGCGCAATGCGCCAAGACGGCTGCACGAACTGGTTGGTGAGGTTGGCCCGGAACTGCGAAGGCGCCGCGGAGGCCGCGGCCAGTCCCAGCGTGGAGGAGGAAGCGGAAAGATTGCCGGCTTGGACTAGCAGTTGCAGCCACTCAGGCTCAGCCTGTCCCGCGGCTGCCCCAGCCTCGAGCGCGGCGCTCGGGTTCCCGGCGTCCGCACCCGCTGTTCCCCGGTCCGTCCAGTTCGCGGCTACGGGGAGCGAGACCATAGCGATGGGTCGGCAACCCGGCTCCCCTCACTCACCCAGTGCCCGCCCGGGCCGTCTCTCTCGAAGTTCTTCTCTGCCTCCCGGTAGCTTTGCTGCTGAGTGGACCTCAGGGGACCTCAGCCCCGCCCGAAAGCGAGCTAGAAAGGTACCCACAGCCCTTGCTGGTTAAGGGATGCTTTGAACCTGCAGGTGATGGGGAGAAGGGAGGCACTTTCCCCGAGGAGTCTGCGAATCTAGCAGGCACGAAGGATGAGACAGTCGGAAAAAGAGATGCTAAGGGCTGTCCCCCGCGGAGAACTCCGGGGTCGCCCCTGTGCGAGTTCCCGGGCACCGGCTGGAGCGCTGAGGATCGGGGGCTGCTGCGAGCTTTATAGTTTGTTATAGTGCCCTGCTTCCGTGACGTTGTGCGGAGCTGACGAGCCCCTTCTTGGGATACGATTGCCCTCCTTTCCTCCACCCCCGCCCTTTGGGTTTCATTCATTCGCTACTCGGCGGGTTGATACACTGAAGGGAGGGCTGCACTTTCTCATACGTAATTAAAATCATTACAAGATTGTTTTTCGTCTTTTAACTTCAAGATATTTTGCTGAGGTCCCTGATTTCAGACATTTACTGTGGACTATACTTTTCTAAACCAATTAAACCATTCACCCGTAAAGCAAAGGCACGGTCCCCGGAGATTTTTCAGCTAGGGCTAGAGCATGTGTGGGTGCAGCCTGCTGCGGACAGTGGGCGCCGAGAGCCCCGCGCTGTGTTAGGTGCCACTGGTTTTTGGAATTTCACTCAACTTTCTGCTCGTGTGTTTCTATTCTCCCTTCTCAGATCCCGTTTCTTCTCGTTACCCCTTCCCAAATCCACCCATTTCCCCTCTTCCTCTAATCTCTATCACCAGAAATCCGACCCCTACTCTCCCCCAGGCAGAGAGAGACTACGGTTTTTCCTGGAGGATTCTGCTCAGGTTGGAATGCTATAAAACAATGAGGGTAAATCAGAAATTCCAAGATGTAGATTTTCTTGAAACACAAGGACAAGACTTGAATCTCTTCATTGCTCTGGGATGAAAGTATCCTGTAAGCAATCTAAATACATACACATGGCTCTACGGTTTTGGACATTTGGAGCCTTAGTTTTCAGGACCTGACCATGAGGACACACTGATGAGGATGCAAGAATAACCTTAATTTCCTGGGCAGACAGGCAGGCCTGACTTTTGAGCTTTGGGTGAGAGCAGGTGCGCTGGAGTGTTCTGTGGAGTGCAAGCTGGAGCCTGTGCTTAGGTGGATCTCACAGACAATTTATCAAGATGTTCTGGGGCCAAAACTCTCTTTTATTAGTCTCTTGAGGGGCAGATGAGAAGAGATTTAGGGTTACACGTATTTTATCAATCCCCCCAAAACACTTGAACTCTTTTTTTTTTCCCAGTTGAACTCTTTGAGCTTTGATTTCCTCACTTGAAAATGAAGATTTTTAAAAAATCTAATTTTCAGGGTAATGATGGGGATGAGTAGTTTCAACAGCCTTTCGACAATACCAGGCAGGAGGGAGACCTCAATAAATGTTAGTGCCCTTCTCTCTTGTTACAATGTGCATTTCATCTAAACATTTTCAGGTAAGATGTATTGGAGAGCAAGTTTTATTTGCTTCAAGAGAAAGTAGCTTGTGATTTCTGAACACTGTATTCTTTAGTTTCCCAGTTAAGTACCTATTCTTTAAAAACCCAGATTATTGCATAAGTGGACTTAGGGTGATTGGTAATGAATAATATTTTCCTTCTTATAGTTTTTATGACAAAAAGGTAGTATACAGAAGTAAGTTTGAGGTAACCTAATAATTCTGTGGACACAACCCTCCTTCAAAATAAATGCATGCTGAAAATGATAATTATCAAAGGTTATCATTTGCTCTTTTTTCCCAGAAAGACCTGCAAAAACATGTGATAAATCATAAATTAACAGACTTCACACTTCCTGCTTATTAATTGTAAATTAAATCGTTTTCTTTTGAAAGGCAAATTACTTCTTTTTGTTAATTCACCATCTTGGGGAATTACTTGAGTTACAAGTGAAAGCCTCTTCCCTAATGAAATCAATGGATAATTGTTAAAAAAAAATCGTTTGTATGAAACACACCATTTATCAAGATTAAGAAATGGGTCATGATGTGGTTTGGTAATTATGCATATTTTGATCAAATATTTACAGTTGTAAAATTAGTTGTGTGGAAATCTATTCAGTTTACACTGCTGTTTTACTTATCCATACAGAGCATTATAAGTTGTGATTTTGTCCTTATTGGGCTTAAACATGAGTAGAAGATATGACAAAAATTGATTGATGATAGAATTAGAAGAAGTTACAATGAAAGGCATTTAAAGAGTTGTTTTCTTGCAGAGGAAGAGAGGGATCCAGCTCACGGCTTTCCTTTTAGATCTGCCTTACATAGAGAGACTTTCCCTGTGTCCCAGTAGAGTAGTTATTGTTCATGCGTTGCTTCAGTCATTCCTTCAATGTGTATTGAGTGTACTTCCTTCCAAATCTGTACCAAATACTAGGGATGTAGCAATGAGAAAACCAGGTACAAACCCTGTCCTTATGGAGCCTGTAGTCTAGTAGTGTTTTTGACATTAAAGCAAGAGTTAAGGGTAGTAGAATAGGAAGATGCAGAGAAAAATGGGAGTATGTAACTAAGTAGGGGGATGCGTGCCTACTGGATTCTGTTAACTTCGCTTAAAACATTTCTTTGTGAGGATAAAATGAAGTGCCAAAAAGAAAGATAGACTTAGCAGAAACTTATGACTTGAAAAACGGGAAGGTTTAGGAGATAATGAATGGTTAAGGAGGAAGTTTCCCAACTAAGAGAATTTGGTGAATAATCTGGCCATAGTAGCTCCAGAATCTGAATCTTGCTCTTATTTGAGCCTACTCTTCTTTTTTCCTAATTCTTTCTCATCCTCTTTCACTTACCGTAAGAACTCCAAAAGCCTTAGCCCTTGGACCACTGAGGAAAGGATCAGGGAGGCTGAGAAAATGTTAACCCACTAGAAGGTAACTTAGAGAGAATCCTATACTCCCGCATTTAAAACCTGGGAGTGTGTGTGAGTATGTACCTATGCAAATGTATGAGGATCCTGGAAAATAAGCCAAGCATGGTATCCTAGGAGACATTAATAGGTTGTAGATAATAGTGTGTAAATCTTGGTTTGACTGAATAATTGTAATACAAATTACGATCATTTATGTGAGTGCTTGCAGTTTATTCCTAATGACCAAGAAATGTTTGCCTATGTTATTATGCATAATAGATTACATTTCTTCCAAATGTTATTTACTATCCATATTTTTGCTTAGAATACATACTGGTGATGTGCCCCAGTAATTTGCTAACAATTTATATTAATAGAATGGATGCTGGTCATATATTAATTATTTTTTCCTCTTTTACAACTCAAGGAAACAATATGGCATATTTCATGCTTGTATTTTTATTTTAACAGGCCTCCTAAAAATAAACATATCAGGGTAGAATTTCAGGTAGTGTTGCTGGCTAGTGAAAGAGTTATTTTCAGAAAGAAAAAGTCAAATTTCCAGATTTCTGTCTCTGACAATAATCTTCCGTGTGACAGTTCTCCCACACTTTTAGCTTCAGAATGTTCATTGTTTCCCACTATGTTGAGATATTTTTTTTCTTTTTACCAATGTCAGATCCTGATAGTCTACCCTTTGCTGCTTGCTTTATTTTTTTCCTTTATTATTTCATTGTACCTGCTTTGCAGTTACACTGGGTCATTTCCACCCTCTGAGTTATGGACTCCAACAATCAGCCTGCTGAGTATTGTTGACAATCAACAATCGATCATCTCCACTTAATTGTGTAGACAGCTACTTAGCAATTCTTGCTGTCTACCAGACCCTCTTTCCATTTGGGCCTGTGATCGGTTCTCAGCTGTTCTGCAATTCTCTTTCTTCTCCCTCTTCCTCTCTATGCTCAGCAAATGATGTTATTTACAGTTTATCTGATAAAAGTAAGACCACCAGCCATGCACTTCACATTTCTGTGCATTTCATCCATCTTTAAGTCATTTATTATTGTCTCTGTGAAAGTGGTTTATCTTCTTTCATCTGAACTACGTGTTCTTTCAACAATTCTTATCCTTTCTCTCTCTCTTGAACACCTCTTTTTTTTTTCTTTAGGATTGAGACATATCCAAGAATCTACATTAAATAGCCCTTTCCTGACCACATTACATTTTAGTTACACTTTTCTCTCTCTTCTTTTATTTCTAGATGAGCTTTTCAAACAAAATAGCTAAATTTAATATTTCCACTTCCTCACTCACAATATCTTTAGGTATTAAAATTCTTAATACTCTTTTGTCAGTGCTCTGTCCTATCAATCACCTGCATGTTAAACAGATTTTCACTTTCCATTCTTAACTTTCTTGACTTCTCTGTAACATTAGCATTTGACATTTGCATTAGTTTCCTAGGGCTGTCATAACACATTACCACAAACAGAACGGCTTAAAACAGAATTTATTCTCTCACAGTTTAGGAGGTTGGAAAACTGAAATCAGGATGCAAGCAAGGCTGTTTTTTTTTTCTGGAAGCTCTGAGGGAGAACCTGTTCCATGTCTCTCTCCTAGTATCTGCTGTTTGCTAGCAATCTTCAGTGTTCCTGTGTTTGTAGATACATTACTCCAATCTCTGCTTGTCATCACACGATATTCTTCCTGTGTGTCTTTACATCACCTCCCTGTGTGTTTTTATGTGTCCAAATTACCATTTTCTTATAAAGACATCAGTCATTGGATTAAGGCCAACTGCAAACCAGTATACCTCATCTTAACTTGCTTACATCTGCAAAGACCCTATTTCCAAATTATGTCTTCACCTATATAAAAGATGTTCACTTTATCCCAACACGCTCCAAAGTTTTACCTATTCCAATGTCAGCTATAAGTCCAAAATCTTATAAATATGAACTCAAAAGGCCCCAAATCTTATCATCTAAATCAGGTATGCGTTAAAACTCTGGGTATAGTCCGTCCTGTGGCAAAATTCCTCTCCATCTGTGGATCTTTGAAACTAGAAAGCAAGTTATCTATTTCCAAAATACAGTTTTGGGACAGGCACGGAATAGGCATTCCCATTTGAAAAGGGAGATAATGGACGGAATAAAGGAATCACAGGTTTAAAGAAAGTACACAATCGAGCGAGACAAAATCCATTAGATGTAAGGCATGAGAATTATCTTCTGTGGCTTGATGCTCTGTCCTCTGGGTCTGTGGAGCGTCCATCAGTGTCTGCCTCTGGGGCCACCAAGGCCCTATTGGTTCCTGCCTCTGGGCTCTTGGTGGTGGTCCTGCCATATTAGCTTGAGGTGGTCCCATCCTGTTGGCCCAAGGAGGTGGTAACCCTATTCTCTAGAACTGAGGAGGTGCCATCCCTGCTGGCCTCTCAGCCACCTTTGGAGTTGTTCTTCCCTTTTCCTGAAAGGCAACACACATTTACAGCCTAGTATCTCTAGTAATCCATTTCCTTTTTCCTACCTACAGAATTCCAGATGTCCAACAGCCCTTCTTCATATCGTCCTGTCTCTGTCTGCTTCAGTCCAGGATAGCAGTGTTTCTGCTAAGATGGTTGTTTGGAGCCATCACATGCCTAATCTTTCCAGCAAAAGTTTGTCCAGCCACACTCTTGGTGTTTTCTCCAGAGCACAGTATTCTCATCTTTTGCCATATGGACAGGCTGAGAATTTTACAAACTTTCCCAAGTTTTCTAGTTCCTTTTTGCTTAGCAGTGCCTTCCTCAGGTTATCAATTTCCTCTTGCACTTTATTACAAGCAGCAGGTAGAAACCAAGCCTGACCTTCCATGCTTTGCTTAGAAATCTCCTCAGCTAAATATCCAAGTTCATCAGTTACAAGTTCTACTTTCCAAAAGCAAAACACCATTCAGCCAAGTTTATAACGAAGATAACATTTCTTCCAGTTTCCAATAGCCTATTTCTTATTTTCTTCTGAGATCTCACCAGAATCCCCTTTAACAACCTTATTTCTAACAGTCTCTTCAAGGGAATTTAGGTTTTTACTACCTTACTTTCTTCTGAGATCTCACCACAATCCCCTTTTACAACCATATTTCTAATAGTCTCTTAAAGGCAATTTAGATTTTTACTACTGTGTACCTCAAAATTCTTCCAGCCTCTATCTACTACCCAATTTCAAAGCCAATTTCACATTTTTTAGTATTTTTTACAGCCGCACCCCACTTCCTCACAAAGTAACCCACAATATTATTATTAATTTCTTCATTCTTAACTTTCTCTCCCTCTACAAGGCTGTGGAACAACTGTCTGCTGCTTTCTCCTTCCTCCCTACATCCAAACAATATATTTTAAGGCTTCACTTCCTCTGCCTGCCATTTATTTTTAATGTTTTCAAAGATTACTTTCTTGATCCTTTGCCTTTATTACTCCATATACTCTCCCTGAGATATCTACTTTATGCAAATGCAAATCTTTGCTACCATTAGTCTTGATGTCTACCAGATCTACTTCTCCATGCTCATATACTCAGCTACCTACTTGACATTTCCCTTCAGATGTTCTACAGTCACTTCAGACTCTACAGTACCCAAATTGAACTCACCTTCAAGGTCTTAAACCTGTTCTTTCCATTTTTTCCCCATGTTGATAAGGAAATAAATCTGGCTGAATTTAATTCTCCAAACTAGAAACTGGGGAATTATTCTAGATTTTTTTTGCATCTGTGTTTCTCTCCTTATTCCACAAATCCAATCTCTTACCAACTCCAGTGGAATAGATTCAGCATTCTTAGAAGTTCTTACATCCACAGAAGAAGTAATAGATATTTAAAGTAGAAAAGTGTCCACTGGTGAATTCCTACTTTCAACCTCTATTATTTCATCTGTGGATTCTGTGACAGGTTCATAATAGATCACTCTTATGAATGGATCACTGCTGATTTTAGTCAGTACTGCTCCTGTCAACTATTCTTTACAATGGCTTAGAGAGAGCTTTCTAAACATAAATTAGATCAATCATTTCCCTGCCAAAAACGTTTCAGTGGAAAGCAACAAGGCCCTTTATTATTAGGTCCCTGTTTGCTTTTTTAACTTCGTCTTTTACTTCTCCCTTGCATCGTTCTTCTTTTTTTTTTTTTTTTTTTTTTGTGTTTTTTTTTTTTTTTTGTGGTATGCGGGCCTCCCTCTGCTGCGGCCTCTCCCGTTGCGG
>NC_041220.1:109232453-109245972 GCF_002837175.3 Physeter macrocephalus
GTCCATGGCTCAGGGGCCCAGCGGCTCCGCGGCATGTGGGATCCTCCCAAACCGGGGCGCAAACCCGGTTCCCCTGCATCGGCAGGCGGACGCGCAACCACTGCGCCACCAGGGAAGCCCCCGTTCTTCTTTTTAACTATCTAAAACTACTGGCAATTCTTCCAACATATCTTATTCTTTTATACATCATGTTTTCACAGTTCTGGTCCCTCTTCCTGGAATACCTTTTCCCTTCCTGTAATTTATCACCTGTTCTTTAGATTTCATTTTGATTATTTCCTTTGTTTTGGAGAAGCTTCTTATGATGGGGCAGTCTATCATAGTATCCTGTTTCTGTCATTAGGTTGGCTCTTTTCACAACATCCTGTAATTGTTGATTTACCTGTATGTCTTTCCAATTAAACTATAAGACATTTAAGAGCCAAGTATGAACTTTATTCAGATAGCTAGCTTAGAATCTATAACAAGTATATGTTATTGGAATTACTAAATGCTTAATAAACCAGCTCTCCTTTCTATATATTATATGAAGTTAACAACCCTAAATTGAATTATTTCTGAGCACATTTGATTTATAAAAATATGACCTTTCCAAAATAAAGTTTATTTTATTGGGTTTGTTATTTATAGGTGAAATTTATGTTGTGTTGAAAATGGTAATTTTAGAAGTTAGTCCATGTTTTCAATGATGTTAGGAAGAAGTAATTCTGTTTTATGTAGGAAAATACACTGGTACATTTTACTTAAGAAATGATACACTGGTCTTTTTCCCCCTTATCCCAGAGACTTTGAGGTTAATACTATCTACCATTATCACTAGATTCACAGAAGATCATATTAGATTTTATTTTGATAGTAAGTTCATAATTGTCTCAAGATACTTACATATTCTTGTGCACTTAATAGAATGGCATGATTTTATGAATTCACTTGATTTACACACACACGCACACAGAGTATTTGAATACCACATTCATTCCTTGTAACAAAATATCATATTAAATATTCACAAAACTTCAGTTTTTGCTCCCCTTTTATATAAAATATATATTGAAAATGAGGATTTTCTTCTATTTCTGGGTAACCTCACTAGAAATATTTCTCTCGCACCCTCTAATTGCATATTAGCAGAAAGAAAAAACATGTCACCATACAGAGGACTATATTAATTTTATACTACAATTAACTTTCCTTGAAAATGTACAGTTTTCACAAAACAGAACCTTCTATTAACTTTGTCGTTTTACTCATTTTTGTCATTTTGTATCATGATTCAGTTACGTAACTCTTATTTCTCTGGTATAATTTTCTTTTTTTTTTCTTTTCCTTTTTTTTCTCCCTTCCTTCCTCCCTCCCTCGTCCCTCCTCTCTCTCTCCCCCTCTTTCTTTCTTTCTTCTTTCTTTCTTTCCTTCTTTCTTTCTTTCTTTCTTTTTCTTTCTAACAGGACACAACAAATGTTCATAAGTTTGGATATTTACAAACAGATCTTTTTTTTTAGGCTTTAGCTGGAAAGATAATTTTTTTTCCTGGGTTTATAAAAGACTTGAAACCTCCAGTGGTGTGGCAAGAAGCTACTCAGCATTCACTCAGTCAGAAAATATTTATTGAGCTTCTGTTGTATGCTAGGTGCTGTTCTAGGCCTAGAAATTGTACAGGACTTATGCTTTGATGCAGCTTGACTATAGAGTTTTTCTAAATGTCCTGTACCTTTTTCTTGGGGACAGATACTATGAAAATATATTACCTTTTAAAGATTGATTTTACATTTAATTTAATTAAAATAGCTTATTTATGGAGCATTTATTCTGCAAGGCACTGTAGTGACATAGATTTTACTTCATCCTTAAATACTACTAAAGTACAGGAGGTACCTACTTTACAGATGAGAAAACGGAGACTTCAGGAGGTTAATTTTTGCAAGACCACAGAGATGGTAAGTAGAGGGAGAAACTTCACAGTATCCAGAAATTAACTTATTCACAATGTTTGAACAAATTCAATGTTGAAGGTTTTAACATTTATTTAAGGTTTTATTTAAGAAGAGTTTTAAATTAGAGAATGACAACTAATCTGCTGTGTATAGATATTACAAACCAAGCACCCGGTGGGAAGCAATAAGTAAAAAACCATGAATTCCTCTCCCCTTCAAATTACCAAGTGCTCTTAATAGCCCTCAAGGCTGGTGTATAAATTATTAAGGAAATAGAAATTGGTATGATATAAAGCAATATATTTCAGGAATCTTAATAATAATCTCACTCTTTGAGTTCAATAATTTCACTCCTAGTGATTTGATGTAAGGAAGTTATCAGAAGTTCAGACAAAATTACACAAGAATGTATGTTGGAGCTATATTTACAAGGTCAAAAATGTAAAAGGCATACATGTAAAATAATTTTAACATGTCCAAAAAAATGAATCCTGGTGTTTTCAAAGAGGGGCTTTTATCCTGTCATTTAAGAGCATATTTTAAATATTCCAAAATTAGAGATGATGGTTGCACAACTTTGTGAATGTACTAAATACCATTGAACTGTACACTTTAAAATGATTAAAATGGTGGATTTTATGTTTTGTAAATTTTGCCTAAAATTTTAAAACATAAAATTTTATGTTATATGAATTTTACTTAAAACAGGAAACTGTTCCTAAAAAAAGCTAGAGTCAGAAAAATTCATCATGTCACAACCAAAATTTATACAAAAGAATAAATTCAAGATGTTTTCAAGTGAAATTACTAGACCACTGGATTTCTGGATAAGGAAATAACATTAGATGTAACAGGCAAAAAAAATTACCTATAGGTTTAATAAATCATTCTGGTCTCAAAATATTACACAATAACATTGCTTGCTGGAATAGAGTTGAGGAATTCTTAATAAATCTTAGGGAAATAAAAGTGTGTTTGAAAAAATTTATCCCATTGATTAAATTCTTTTCAAATATAAAGATAACAGAAAGACATTTTCAAACATGCAGGGTTTTAAGTATAGCACTGATGAGTGTTTTGTAGAAGACAAACAAAACTCCAACAAATCAACAAACAAGCAAACAGATAATTTCTTTTGAATTAACCCAACCAACAAAGGCAGACTGGAGTAGCCATGGTTTAAAGACTGGGACCATGGACTACAGCATATGGATATGAGCCACAGTGATGACTCAGAAATGATTGATACCCTCACTGCCAATGTTTTTAAACATATACATATACAACATAGTCACAGATTACATGGGGATTGGCTACTACAATCTGAAGAGAAGGCCACATTATTAGAATCACCCTTGAGAGTCCTCTATATCACCTATAAAGTATAATATGTACACACACCATATTTCCTAACGAATAAAATAGCTAGTCTTCAAGCTGGAATATATTGCGTCTTCTTCAGTTTAGCACAAGATAAAGTATTAGATTGTATTTAAAGTCCAGATGGTATAAAATGCTCATTTAAACATTAGAATCATACTTATTTGTACAAAACCTTTACACAATGAGAGTTGAGAATGACTAAATTGAAGATTTGTGTCTCCCAACTCCTCCTCTCCCTGGGATTATGCTAACTGAAAGAAATGAGAAGTGTATTATCTGAACAATATAAATTATTTCTCTCCCTCCTTTCTTTTCTCCCTACATGTCATTCCTTTTTACCTTCTTTATTTTCCAAGTAAATTTATTGGAATTTTGGAAAATTAAATGCATATTTGATATAATTCCATAGAATTATATAGTGATGATAATTTTGCCACCTGCATTTTTACTTTCAAGTAATTTGGAGACAATTTTCCAAAGAAATAAAAACATATTCATACAAATGAATTACAAAATAATTCTAGTAACATTAGGATTTGTTTACTTTTTTGTGTAAGAGGAGAAAGGGTTATATTCAAGTAAGTATGTGTGATAAGTCAGACATCTGCTGATTATCTGCAGACACTGGGTTTCCCATGTTTACTCAAGAGATACAGGTAACATAATTAAGAGAAAAATTAATCTTTCAAAAACATTAAAGTATCTATTACTATAAATTTAAGAACTGCTGAATTTGAGGGGGGAGGGCGTAGTGGAATAATTCAGCTTCTTTTTAATACTCAAAATAAGAGCTCCTTGGAGATCTCCTACCTGTTAAGTGGATCAGAGTTAATCAGTATAATTATAGGATTGCATGATTGGTATATAATTTCTGTGCCACACATTCATTTAAAGGAGGAATCAGAAATTATTATGTATAGGAGGTGCTGATATCTTTATTCACATATGCTTCATTTATGGCTGGCATAATTTTTCATTTGAAATGTGATCGCTGCATAAGCTCCACAAAAATGGAAGTATATTAAGGAGAATATAGGCCAAATTTACTCACAGTAGTGCACAAAATTTTCTGGATACAAATTTATTCCCAGATGTTCTTAGTGGTCTAAGAAGATTTCTAAGAACATAATCTATAAGCAAATCAGCATTTGACATGGTTTAATCTAAGCATGGTTTAGATTAAAAATTCAAATATAACTAACTCTCTCAGGTACATATAACATTCTAATCTTTGTACAATTATATGCTGACTAGTGTAGTATTCTACAAGTTATTGATCAAAAGGTGAAAAGAAAGCATATACTGTCAATTATGTATCTTTATTTATTTACAAATTATATATATTGCATGATTGCATGAATATATTATATACATTTAGAATATTCAAAAATAAAAAGGAAAGATGAGGCCATTGACAATAGTCTTGAAAATATACATGTAGCATCTTAGCATGTAATCTCTATTTACACAAAGTAGCTTTGTTCATAGATATGAAAATTCTCCTTACTTCCATAATTAATTAAAAATGATATTAATGATGCTGCATAGCCATTTCCCTCGCAACCTCTACAAACTAGTTGTTAGCAACCCTGCTACTTCCATGGCTGCCTATACAGTTGGGAGTCAGCAGGTGTATGCAGAAATGGCTGTCCTAGGTTTTATAGTGTTGATATACTTTCTAATTGACTGAAACATAGATATTTTCCCTTTTTTCTTCCCATAAAATTCTATCTTCTTCCGTGAGGATGTTTGAAGCTCCTCAGTATTTCAATATCTAAAGATATGACACTTGATACTGAAGTATTTGTAGGTGCTAGTTCACATATGTTTGGCAAATGAGGGAATGATAACTATATTGGGAAGTTGGTACATTTTTTGTATCTGCTGAGGCTGCCTCCAGTCATGCTGAGAAACTTGCTTCAGTAGTCCAAAGTCTCTCCTCCAGTACTGATTGCAACTTTTGTTAGTGCTCTTGTAACTAAATTATATAAATTTTGAGAGGTGCCACTAGTCCTTTTTCCCCATCTGTGCTGTTTTTATTAATGCAACTTTTAAAAAGTGCCATAATTGTTAATAATGTCTCTATTTTATGAGTGAGGAAAGTGAGAGAAGTAATTTGAAACTTAAATAGCAGGACCAGCATTCAACTCCAGATGTTTCAACGGCAACATATATAGTCTTAATCACCTACTCTCTGACCCCAATTTAATTGGAAAGTCACTGGAAGAGGCTAATGTAGTTTTCTACATCAAAACATCACATAGAGAGTGTAAAATAGACAGGGTGAAACAAGCAAACAATACACTGATATTTCTTAAAAGTTAACAAAATGAAAGGGAAAATGAAGGGGAACAATTTTAAAACTATTTACAATTCAAAATTTATACTCCCATACCAAGTAGATATTTTCAAGGAAATGAGTTCTTATCAATTTCCCACAGAAACAAAACACTTATGAGGATATTTTACTCCATGGTTTCATTATTAATCTGAAAAATCAGATTCCTGAGGATCAAATGACTTGACTGAAAAAGATCAGGGATTTCTAGGAAACAGGACAAATATCTAATGGTGGAAGAATCTAGGATTTACAAAGTTATTTGATCAAGGGCAGGAAGTATTTCTCTCTTCCTCTCTCTCTTTAATTAACAGGAGCACCAATCTTAATTTTGTAGGTATATTTTAAGAAAAATGCATTTTCTAATCTATGAAGTAAATTCATTGTAATTTGATGCTTAAATATGGGAGAATTATATTAACCTTGAAACAACCCTCATAGTCTCATTATCGTTGTGGTTTTCTGTGGCAAAGCAAAATTCCCAGAGTAGTTGAAGCTCTAGATTCAAAATTCTTGTAAGGATTTGAAAATATATTAAGTTTATATAAAACAAACCAGTATGAAAATATGAAAAGGCTGAGAAAAATAACATTTAAAAATCTCTAAGAATAACAATATTTATAAAATGATCAAATGGGAAGCATTATTCCATCTAAGTGAATATAAATGGTTCTAACCCTAGCATCTCTCCCTTATACTTTTGGTCTCTAAGTGAGGTACACATACTCCATGTAGTGCTAGAGATGATTCATGAGGATGTGGGAGGACCTATTCGAACTTTTATTATTTTTATTCTTTATCTTGTCCTTTATGTTTTATGTTATTAGTACCTATTTTTAAATTTACATGTTAGTAAAGTAGAACAAAGATATAAATTGTACATTGATGATTGTGTGTGTATGTGTGTTTGTGTGTGTGTGTGTGTGTGTGCTGCATGCACTAATTTTTCAATTGGTGGAGCTCTGTTATAAAAGATCTTTATGCTGTACTTCCCTTCCCTGTCCATTTTCTCCCACTGATACCACATTCCCTAGCCACAGAGAAGATGCATTGCTTCTGTCCCTGACATATTTCCCTGTTGGCTTAAATTAGCAGGACTACAAGGATGTCTGGGTAACAGAAGACCACATTTACCCTCTTGTTTGTGCCATCTTCCTGCGTCTCAGTGGTGGTATGAAAATTAGGGTTACATAATAGTTTTCTTTTTCTTTTTACCTTAGGAGATTATGCTTATAATTTTCATTCTACCTGGCAGAACTTTTAGCTAACCCTGATGTCTTGCATTCTATTCAGCAGGTATTAATCCTTTATCCAGATGTATAAATTATTTCTCTGGAAATAATAGACTAATAGATTCACTGAGTTTTTTTCCAGTTTATTATGTTAAGATAGATCATGTGTAAGTGAGACGAAAAAGTCTGAGTAAATCACTCTTAAAATGGGAAAATTCTGATCATAGCCTTTGCAGTGATTACCACTCTCTTTTTCAGGTGCTACAATTTGTTGTTTGACAATAAAAAATGTCTGCTGAGCTATAAATAAGATTGTGTCTCTGAAACCTTAGAGAGTAAACTTATAAAAAGATGCAGTTTATTTATAGAAATATCTCTTCAGACAAGAGTTTATAACTCTTCAGACAGTTGTTCTCTATGGGCTTAGAAGAAACTGATTGTTTCATCTACATAAAAAATTTCCTTGGATGGCTGAAGAAATAACATCAAGGGAGAGAAAAATTAACTCAAAGTATTCAAAGGTCTCTTATTTTAGAGGGACTGTAGAGATCACTTAATCCAGTTCCCTTAGAGAAGGAGCAATTGAGTCACCAGGAGTTGACAAGCCATTTGTGTTTTTATAGATAAAATGGCTTGGGGGATAGTGAAGAAATTTTATTAGTATTGCTGGACACCGCTGCTCAACATACTGTCATGCCTAGTTAGCAATTGCTAACTAGTTCTTCAGCTTTAATTAAAACTGCTTCTATTGTTGAATAACATGTAGTTATTCTGAGACCTGAAGTACCTGTTGTGGCCTGTGTTACAGCAAATCATCATCCCAACAGGGTGGGAAGTGCTCAGAGTCTTTCCCCAGAAAGTGGAAATGGTATATTCAAGAACATGCAACAGGGGAAAGCACTGAGGGTACCAACCAAATAAATGAACACATGACTATTATTCTTCGGGTCCTTCATTAAATCTTCCTGAGGAACTATCTAACATTCTGGCTAAATGGGAGTCACCCAATAATCAGTTATATGAAGATGCTAAAAATTCAACATGGTTTACAAATGTCTCAAGAGCAGAGGGTTGACACTTCATCTGGAAAGCATCTGTACTGTGACCGGTCAATGACAATATAGATTTTTAACATTTATAGGGCAATAGCCAATGAACCAGCAATATGTCTAAAAAATGAGCTTTAGATAACTGATAGATAAAAAAAAATCTCAGTAGTGCTGTTATAGAAAATGTTATGGATTTAGAAGGGGAAAACTTTCTCATTCATGCATCTGTGATCATTTGTCCATCATCTAGGAAGCTAAGGAGCAGCTTGCTGGCTGTCAAATAGGGTTGATAGCCGTAACTCAGTTTCTTTCTCCTCACTCTCTTCTATTCTCTCCCCTCTTCAGCATTGTTCCAACTTCTTTGTTTGATGAGGTAGTTTAGTATTTTTGATCTTTAATTTTATTTTAATATCCCCTGAAGTAAAGCTCTCTGTTTCAAGAAAGCTAATTATCAATTTTCATGCACATTGTTTGTCTGTTGATGAATATTTTTATCTCATTTTATAATGTATTGTAAAATTTATTTCTCACCACTATTTTTTCTTAGTTTTCTCCATCTTCAAGTTTCATGTGTTGCATCCCACTTTCATAGTACTTTGTAGATACCAGTCTGTTTTTTAGCTGCCAGTATTATAAATTAAAATTCTAATATAATTTTTTTGTTTCATTTTTTGTAGATAAGCATTTTACTTCTATTGGTAAACTTCTGTGCTTATTATTTTTTTTATTCCTAGAGTTGAGATTCTTTAAAATTCAGAAATGACATGACCAGCAGTGAGTTTTTTCAATCTTCAAACTTTGTTTCTCTCCATCTTGAGGACATTTTCTTCTATTCATAGCTTAATTTTTATCCTTCTGCATCTGTGCCTTCATTAAAAAAATTTAACCACTATTATTTATACTTCATGTGCCATTAATATATTCTCCAATCTTCTCACCTTTTTCTTCACTATATCCATTTCTCTACAATTTTGCTCTATGATTTAGATATTTGTTCAACTTGATTTTCCAAGCCACTAACTTAAGTTACAGCTGTTTCTGTCTCCTCATTCAGTTAATCTACTGATTCCTTAAGCTGGTAAGCCACAGCAAAATGTTCCCAATTCATATAATCACGATAATAATCATTTTTAAGTTCAAGTTTCTCCTGAATTCAAGAGCCTCTTCCATCAGCTCTATTTTGCTGGGTATTCTTCTGTTTGACTCATCTTTCTCTCCCTAGGCAACTGGATCCTTCTGAGGCACTAGAAGAAAGCCTATTTCCTTCTACTTTTCTATCCTAAGAAGCAGAAATAACAGAGTAACTCCTTCCAACTCTTAATTGCCTTCTTGGGGCCAGAGAGCCTAGGCATAGCTGAGCTGCCAGATATTATTCTATTCCCAATGGCACCTGCAGATCTCTTAGAATAAATTTATGTCCAGATAGTGAATTGTGGCTTTGCAGTATAGTATCTCTTTCAAAGTGGTCTCCAAACACACCCTCTCCCGTAGGTGAGAATACCTGTTCTCAGTAGAGATTCCAGAACACCTGAATGAAACACTCTGAAGGCCTCAGAAACCATTTGGTTCAAGAGAGAAGGCTGGAAGGGAGAGAAAGCAGGGAGGAAGGAAGACCTCCTTGTTCAGTTAGTTTTGTTCTCAGAATCCCTTTACATCTACCTCAATAGAGCCATTATAAGTGAAATGTAAACTATAAATTCAAGAATATGCTAATAATATTCCTGAGAGCAGAGAATGAACTTTATAACTTAAAAAATATTTCTTCAGCATAGGTGTGTAGGAGATACACAATGCACAGTATAAGAGCTAAATAAATATTTAATTGATTGCAGAGGCCAGCATTTCAAAAGAGTACACGTGAACATCATTCTGTGTTTTACAATTTTTTAAGGAATTGTTTGTTAAACCTCTGCTACCTGAATGTGAAACAAATTTCTTCCTCATATAATATAAATCCCTTTAACTTTTGCTTTCTTTTTTTATGAAAGATTAACATTTAAAAGAAAACCATATATATAAACAACTATTTATATTTAGAAATTTTGCATTTTCATTTCTGCTTCAAAGAACAACAAAAAACTGCATGAAAATATTATATTTTAAATGTTTAAGTTCATACCAAAACGTGAAAAAAAGTCTTCAATATTTTCTTTGAAAAACAAACTCAGTAATGAAAATCTTTTACTCATTTGAATGATTTTTATTTTTTACTCATTTATTTTTCAAGTGAAAGCTTTTATTTATTTACTTATTTATTTTATTTTTTTAACATCTTTATTAGAGTATAATTGCTTTACAATGTTGTGCCAGTGTCTGCTGTACAACAAAGTGAATCGCTATACGTATACATATATCCGCATATCCCCTCCTTCTTGCATCTCCCTCCACCCCTCTAGGTGGTCACAAAGCACCGAGCTGATCTCCCTGTGCTATGCAGCTGCTTCCTACTAGCTATCTGTTTTACATTTGGTAGTGTATATATGTCAGTGCTACTCTCTCACTTCATCCCAGCTTACCCTTCCCCCTCCCTGTGTCCTCAAGTCCATTCTCTACGTCTGCATCTTCATTCCTGTCCTTTTTATGGCTGAGTAATATTCCATTGTATATATGTGCCACATCTTCTTTATCCATTCATCTGTTGATGGACACTTAGGTTGCTTCCATGTCCTGGCTATTGTAAATAGAGCTGCAATGAACATTTTGGTACATGACTCTTTTTGAATTATGGTTTTCTCAGGGTATATGCCCAGTAGTGGGATTGCTGGGTCGTATGGTAGTTCTATTTTTAGTTTTTTAAGGAACCTCCATACTGTGTCAATTTACATTCACACCAACCATGCAAGAGGGTTCTCTTTTCGCCACACCCTATCCAGCATTTATTGTTTGTAGATATTTTGATGATGGCCATTCTGACTGGTGTGAGATGATACCACATTGTAGTTTTGATTTGCATTTCTCTAATGATTAGTGATGTTGAGCATCCTTTCATGTGTTTGTTGGCAATAGGTATATCTTCTTTGGAGAACTGTCTTTTTAGGTCTTCTGCCCATTTTTGGATTAGGTTGTTTGTTTTTTTTATATTGAGCTGCATGAACTGCTTGTATATTTTGGAGATTAATCCTTTCTCAGTTGCTTCATTTGCAAATAATTTCTCCCATTCTGAGTGTTGTCTTTTCGTCTTCTTTATAGTTCCTTTGCTGTGCAAAAGCTTTTAAGTTTCATTAGGTCCCATTTGTTTATTTTTGTTTTTATTTCCCTTTCTCTAGGAGGTGGGTCAAAAAAAATCTTACTGTGATTTATGTCATGGAGTGTTCTGCCTATGTTTTCCTCTAAGAGTTTTATAGTGTCTGGCTTTACATTTAGGTCTTTAATCCATTTTGAGTTTATTTTTGTGTATGGTATTAGGGAGTGTTCTAATTTCATTCTTTTACATGTAGCTATTCAGTTTTCCCAGCACCACTTATTGAAGAGGCTGTCTTTTCTCCATTGTATATTCTTGCCTCCTTTATCAAACATACGGTGACCATATGTGCATGGGTTTATCTCTGGGCTTTCTGTCCTGTTCCATTGATCTATACTTCTATTTTTGTGCCAGTATCATACTGTCTTGATTACTGTAGCTTTGTAGTATAGTCTGATTCCTCCAGCTCCGGTTTTCCTTCTCAAGATTGCTTTGGCTGTTCGGGGTCTTTTGTGTTTCCATACAAATTGTGAAATTGTTTGTTCTAGTTCTGTGAAAAATGCCATTGGTAGTTTGATAGGGATTGCATTGAATCTGTAGATTGCTTTGGGTAGTATAGTCATTTTTGCAATGTTGATTCTTCCAATCCATGGACATGGTATATCTCTCCATCAGTTTGTATCAACTTTAATTTCTTTCATCAGTGTCTTATAGTTTTCTGCATACAGGTCTTTAGTCTCCTTAGGTAGGTCTATTCCTAGGTATTTTATTCTTTTGGTTGCAGTGGTAAATGGAAGTATTTCCTTAATTTCTCTTTCAGATTTTTCATCATTAGTGTATAGGAATGCAAGAGATTTCTGTGCATTAATTTTGTATCCTGCTGCTTTACCAAATTTATTGATTAGCTCTAGTAGTTTTCTGCTAACATCTTTAGGATTCTCTATGTATAGTATCATGTTATCTGAAAACAGTGACGGTTTTACTTCTTCTTTTCCGATTTTTATTTCCCTTATTTCTTTTTCATCTCTGAATGCTGTGGCTAAAATTTCCAAAATTATGTTGGCTAACAGTGGTGAGAGTGGGCAACCTTGTCTTGTTACTGACCATAGTGGAAATGGTTTCAGTTTTTCACCATTGAGAATGATGTTGGCTGTGGGTTTGTCATATATGGCCTTTATTATGTTGAGTTAAGGTCCATCTGTGCCTACTTTCTGGAGGGTTTTTATCATAAATGGGTGTTGAATTTTGTCGAAAGCTTTTTCTGCATCTATTGAGATGATCATATGGTTTTTCTCCTTCAATTTGTTAATATGGGGCATCACTTTGATTGATTTGCATATATTGAAGGATCCTTGCATTCCTGGGATAAACCCCACTTGATCATGGTTGTATGATCCTGTTAATGTGCTGTTGGATTCTGTTTGCTGGTATGTTGTTGAGGATTTTTGCATCACTGCTCATCAGTGATATTGGCCTGTAGTTTTCTTTTTTGTGACATCTTTGTCTGGTTTTGGTATCAGGGTGAGGGTAGCCTTGTAGAATGAGTTTGGGAGTTTTCCTCCCTCTGCTATATTTTGGAAGATTTTGAGAAGGATAAGTTTGATATAATTCACCTCTGAAGCCATCTGGTCCTGGGCTTTTGTTTGTTGGAACATTTTTTCAATCAGTTTCAAGTTCAGTGTTTGTGATTTGTCTGTTTATATTTTCTGTTTCTTCCTGGTTCAGTCTCAGAAGGTTGTGCTTTTCTAAGAATTTGTCCATTTCTTCCAGGTTGTCCATTTTATTGGCATATACTTGCTTGTAGTAATCTCTCACAATCCTTTGTATTTCTGCAGTGTCAGTTGTTAATTCTCCTTTTTCATTTCTAATTCTATTGGTTTGAGTCTTCTCCCTGTTTTTCTTGATGAGACTGTCTAATGGTTTATCAGTTTTGTTCAGCTTTCAAAGAACGAGCTTTTATTTTTATTGATCTTTCCTATCATTTCCTTCATTTCTTTTTCATTTATTTCTGATCTGATCTTTATGATTTCTTTCCTTCTGATAACTGGGTTTTTTTTGTGTGTGTTCTTCTTTCTCTAATTGCTTCAGGTGTAAGGTTAGGTTGTTTATTTGAGGTTTTCTTATTTCTTTAGGTAGCATTGTATTGTTATAAACTTCCCTCCTAAAATTGCTTTTGCTGCATCCCATAGGTTTTGGGTTGTCATGTTTTCATTATCATTTGTTTCTAGGTATTTTTTGATTTGCTCTTTGATTTCTTCAGTGATCTCTTGGTTATTTAATAGTGTATTGTTTAGCCTCCATGTGTTAGTATTTTTTACAGTTTTTTTTCCTGTAATTGATATCTAGTCTTATAGCCTTCTGGTCGGAAAAGATACTTGATATGATTTCAATTTTCTTAAATTTAC
>NC_041220.1:109247639-109254367 GCF_002837175.3 Physeter macrocephalus
TTCTGCAGTGTCAGTTGTTAATTCTCCTTTTTCATTTCTAATTCTATTGGTTTGAGTCTTCTCCCTGTTTTTCTTGATGAGACTGTCTAATGGTTTATCAGTTTTGTTCAGCTTTCAAAGAACGAGCTTTTATTTATTTCTTCAGTGATCTCTTGGTTATTTAATAGTGTATTGTTTAGCCTCCATGTGTTAGTATTTTTTACAGTTTTTTTTCCTGTAATTGATATCTAGTCTTATAGCCTTCTGGTCGGAAAAGATACTTGATATGATTTCAATTTTCTTAAATTTACCAAGGCTTGATTTGTGACCCAAGATATGCTCTATCCTGGAGGATGTTCCATGAGCGCTTGAGAAGAAAGTGTATTCTGTTGTTTTGTGATGGAATGTCGTATAAACATCCATTAAGTCCGTCTTGTTTAATGTGTCATTTAAAGCTTGTGTTTCCTTATTTATTTTCATTTTGAATGGTATGTCCATTGGTGACAGTGGGGTCTTAAAGTCCTCAACTATTATTATGTTACTGTCGATTTCCCCTTTTATGGCTGTTAGCATTTGCCTTATGTATTGAGGTGCTCCTATGTTGGGTGCATACATACTTACAATTGTTATATCTTCTTCTTGGATTGAGTCCTTGATCATTATGTAGTGTCCTTCTTTGTCTCTTGTAATAGTCTTTACTTTAAAGTTGACTTTGTCTTATATGAGAATTGCTACTCCAGCTTTTGATTTCCATATTCATGGAATATCTTTTTCCATCCTCTCACTTCCAGTCCGTATGTGTCCCTAGGTCTGAAGTGGGTCCCTTGTAGACAGCATATTTACGGGTCTTGATTTTGTATCCATCCATCCAGTCTATGTCTTTTGGTTGGAGCATTTGATCCATTTACATTTAAGGTAATTATCAGTATTATGTTCATATTACCATTTACTTAACTGATTTGGGTTTGTTCTTGTAGGTCTTTTCCTTCTCTTGTATTTCCTGCCTACAGAAGTGCCTTTAGCATTTGTTGTAAAGCTGGTTTGGTGGTGCTGAATTCTTTTAAGTTTTGCTTGTCTGTAAAGGTTTTAATTTCTCCATTGAATCTGAATGAGATCCTTGCTGGTTAGAGTAATCTTGGCTGTAGGTTTTTCACTTTCATCACTTTAAATATGTCCTGCCACTCCCTTCCTGCTTGCAGAGTTACCGTTGAAAGATCAACAGTTATCCTTATGGGGATTCCCTTGCATGTCATTTGTTGCTTTTCCCTTCCTGCTTTTAATATGTTTTTCTTTGTATTTAATTTTTGATAGTTTGATTAATATGTGTCTTGGTATGTTTCTCCTTGGATTCATCCTGTATGGGACTCTCTGTGCCTCCTACAGTTGATTGACTATTTCCTTTCCTATATTAGGGAAGTTTTCAAGTATAATCTCTTCAAATATTTTCTCAGACCCTTTCTTTTTCTCTTCTTCTTCTGGGACCCCTATAATTCACATATTGGTGCGTGAAATGTTGTCCCAGAGGTCTCTGAGACTGTCCTCAATTCTTTTCATTCTTTTTTCTTTATTCTGCTCTGTGGTAGTTATTTCCACTACTTTATCTTCCAGGTCACTTATCCATTCTTCTGCCTCAGTTATTCTGCTATTGATTCCTTCTAGAGAATTTTCGGTTTCATTTATTGTGTTGTTCATCATTGTTTGTTTGCTCTTTAGTTCTTCTAGGTCCTTTTTAAATGTTTCTTGTATTTTCTCCATTCTATTTCCAAGATTTTGGATCGTCTTTCCTTTATTACTCTGAATTCTTTTTCAGGTAGACTGCCTATTTCCTTTTCATTTGTTTGGTCTGGTGGGTTTTTACCTTACCTTGCTCCTTCATGTGCTGCATATTTCTGTCTTCTCATGTGTTTAACTTACTGTGTTTGAGATCTCCTTTTTGGAAGCTGCAAGTTCGTAGTTCCCGTTGTTTTTGTTGTCTGCCACCAGTGGGTGTGGTTGGTTCAGTTGCTTGTGTAAGCTTCCGGGTGGAGGGGAATGGTGCCTGTGTTCTTGTGTGTGGGGCTAGATCTTGTCTTTCTGGTAGGCAGGGACATGTCCAGTGGTGTGGTTTGGGGTGTCTGTGAGCTTAGTATGATTTTAGGCAGCCTCTCTACTAGTGGGTGGGGTTGTGTTCCTGTCTTGCTAGTTGTTTGGCATGGGACATCCAGCACTGGAGCTTGCTGGCCATTGGGTGGAGCTAGGTCTTAGCTTTGAGACAGAGATCTCTGTGAGAGCTCTTGCCAGGTGATATTACGTGGGGCTGGGATGTCTCTTGTGGTCCAGTGTCCTGAACTTGGCTCTCCCACCTCAGAGGCTCAGGACTGACACCCAGCAAGCATACCAAGACCCTGTCAGCCACATGGCTCAGAGGAAAAGGGAGAAAAAAATGAAAGAAAAAAAAATTTTTAAATAATAATTAAAAAATTATTAAAATTAAAAAAATTAAAAAATAATAATAATAAAGAAGAGAACAACCAAACCAACAAACAAATCCACCAATGATAACAAGAGCTAAAAACTATACTAAGATAAACCTAAAAATCAGAAACAAATCAGTCGCAGACAGCAAACCCCAAGTCTACAGTTGCTCCCAAAGTCCACTGCCTCAATTTTGGGATGATTTGTTGTCTATTCATGTAATCCACAGATGCAGGGTACATCAAGTTGATCGTGGGCATTTAATCTGCTGCTACTGAGGGTGCATGAAGAGATTTCCCTTTCTCTTCTTTGTTCGCACAGCTCCTGGGGTTCAGCTTTGGTTTTGGCCCCACCTCTGCGTGTAGGTCGCCCTCAGGCATCTGTTCCCTCCCAGACAGGCTGGGGTTAAAGCAACAGCTGATTACGGGGCTGTTTCTCATTCAGGCTGGGGGAGAGGGAGGGGTCTGGTAGTTATAATTGGAATGCAGGACAAACCTGCAGCAGCAGAGGCCAGCGTGATGTTGCAACAGCCTGAGGTGCCCCATGTGTTCTCCCAGGGAACTTGTCCCTGGATCATGGGACCCTGGCAGTGGTGTGCTGCACAGGCTCCCAGGGGGTGTGGATAGTGACCTGTGCTTGCACATAGGATTCTTGGAGGCTGCAGCAGCAGCGTTAGCATTTCATGGCAATCTCTGGGGTCTGAGCTAATAGCTGCAACTTGAGCCCATCTCTAGAGCATATTTAGGTGGTTCTCTGCCTTCTATGGGCAAATGGGGAAGGAGTCCCCACTCCTCATGCACCCTGAAACAATGGTCTCTTGCCTCTTAGGCAGGTTCAGACTTTTTCCCGGACTCCCTCCTGGCTACCTGTGGCTCACTAGTCCCCTTCAGGCTGTGTTCATACAGCCAACCCCAGTCCCCTCCTAGCATCTGACCTCCAAAGCCCAAGCCTCAGCTCCCAGCTCCCCCCGACCCCAGCAGGTGAGCAGACAAGCCTCTCAGGCTGGTGAGTGCTGGTCGGCACAGTTCCTCTGTGTGGGAATCTCTCCACTTTGCCCTCTGCACCCCTGTTGCTGTGCTTTCCTCCATGGCTCCAAAGCTTCCCCCGGCTCACCCCTCTGTCTCCGCCAGTGAAGGGTCTTCCTAGTGTGTGGAAACTTTTCCTCCTTCACAGTTCCCTCCCAGAGGTGCAGGTCCCTTCCCTAGTCTTTTGTCTCTGTTTATTCTTTTTTCTTTTGCCCTACCCAGGTAGATGGGGAGTTTCTTGCCTTTTGGGAAGTCTGAGGTCTTCTGCCAACATTCATTAGGTGTTCTGTAGGAGTTGTTCCACATGAAGATGTATTTCTGATGTATTTGTGGGGAGGAAGGTGATCTCCATGTCATACTCCTCCACCATCTTGAAGGCCTCCCTCTGATTTTAAAATTTTATTTATTTATTTATTTGGCTGTGCTGCATGACTTGCAGGGTCTTAGTTCCCTGACCAAGGATCGAACCCCTGTCCCCTGCAGTGGAAGCACAGAGTCCTAATCACTGGACCACCAGGGAATTCCCTGAATCATTTTTTTAAAATCGTATATTTTTTTACATATTTTTTTGATCCATGGAATTGGAACTAATAGTATTTTGAACAAAATAATATTTCCACTAACTTACTAGAATAGCTTTACTGAAGGGAGTCATATAGTGAAGAAAAGAAATAACAATACATGCTTTGAAGGTAGAATCTATGATCTCAGAATGCATGTTATCCTTGGCATTATTTATAGCCAACTTTATCTCCCCACTTTGTTCAGTATTTTTGTGTGATGCCTCCTATTTTAGTTGGTGCCCACCAAAGAGTCTGAATATAGCTTACTTATAGTGGAAAGGTATGTACTTATTAGTTTTCAGAAGCACACAACAGAAAAGCAATATATCACGAACTATACTATGAAAAGCAAGATAGCAAGAAAACAGAAGCTGTGATAATGCTGTGTGAACTTGTTTTATTTCTATAAATACTCAAGGTTTTCAGTATAAATTTTTGTGGAAACATAATATAACGAAACATTAAAATAGCACTACAGATTATACTTAAATTTAATTGGCTAGGATCTGATTTTGGATGGCATAGGTAGTTACAACAGCTATTGGAGGATTTGGAATAAGATGAAAATTTTCTCTACATGTATGTGAATTTCTAAGTCTTCTTAATTGCTCTAAACTATTTGTTTTCTCACTGTGTTTTTCACCACTATAGTGATGCCATAGTGAATTTATCTAAAGGCTGAGAGAGAAAAAATAAGAGGAAGTGATTGAGGCCCTTTATTCTCTCTTCAATATAATTAGATATTATCTTTAAAGATTTTATTTAAAGGAAGAAAAATCCATCAGTACAACGTTTAAAAAGACTGCTCAGGAGCGCCTGGTGATCTCAAGTGAGAGAGCTTATGATGACCAATTCCAGTAAGAGACTGTCCAGATTGGGTTGAGTAAGTAACAAAACCCACTGGTCATAAGTACACATTAATTGCTTTGAATATATTAGAAAGCTAAATTATTAATTCGCATTTTGGAGAATTGAATGAGCTCAAATTGGATTAAATTTATTCTTCCTATGAAGTGATTACAAGATAATGCCAATTTACTCTTTCTTGCAAGAGGATGTTTAATAGTGTTATTTAGAAGTGTTTCATAGGATTATTACAAGGTTGGGTCATTATTTTTTCCACTAAAAATTAAGTCATTTCTTTCCAAAGCATGTAGATAAAAACACAATTTACAGAGAATACTACATCCACTGAAGAGTAGCACAGAAGTAAAATGGAACTCTCAGATATAGAAACGCAGAAAGCTTCAGCAAAACAAAAATGATTTCATTAACTGCAAAGCAGTTGACCATCTTGAACTGGAGAGTTTTAGTCTAAAGAAAAACTTTAGTAGATAACAATGGCAGAACAAGGAAACAAAAAAAAAAAAACCATACTTAAAGGCTTTATTTTAACCAAGAACATAGGCAAATAGTAAGATATTAAGTCTGCGCAAACTTAGTGGCCACTTGATCCACTAACAATCATCGACAGAAAGACACTGGAACTCACCAAAAAGGATACCCCACATCCAAAGACAAAGGAGAAGCCACAATGAGATGGTAGGAGGGGTGCAATTACAATAAAAACAAATTGCATGGCTTCCCTGGTGGGGCAGTGGTTGAGAGTCCGCCTGCCGATGCAGGGGACAGGGGTTCGTGCCCCGGTCCAGGAAGATCCCACGTGCCGCGGAGCGGCTGGGCCCGTGAGCCATGGCCACTGAGCCTGTGTGTCCGGAGCCTGTGCTCCGCAACGGGAGAGGCCACAACAGTGAGAGGACCGCGTACCGCAAAAAAAAACCCCAAAAAACAAATTGCATATCTGCTGGATGGGTGACTCACAAACTAGAGAACAATTATACCACAGAAGTCCACCAACTGGAGTGAAGGTTCTGAGCCCCATGTAAGACTTTCCAACATGGGGGTCTGGCAATGAGAGGAGGAATCCCCAGAGAACTGGACTTTGAAGGCCAGTGGGATTTAATTGCAGTACTTCAACAGGACTGGGGGGAAACAGAGACTCCACACTTGGAGGGCACACACAAAGTAGTGTGCGCACCAGGACCCGTGGGAAAGAACAGTGACCCCATAGGAGACTGAACCTACCTGCTAGTGTCAGAGGGTCTCCTGCAGAGGTGGGGGGCAGCTGTGGCTCACCACAAGGACAAAGACACTGGCAGCAGAAATTCTGGGAAGTACTCACTGGCATGAGCCCTCCAAGAGTCCACCATTAGCCCCACCAAAGAGCATGTAGGCTCCAGTGCTGGGTCACCTCAAGCCAAACAACCAACAGGGAGTGAACACAGCCCCACCCATCAGCAGACAAGTGGATTAAAGTTTTACTGAGCTCTGCCCACCAGAGCAACACCCAGTTCTACTCCCCACCAGCCCCTCCCATCAGGAAGCTTGCACAAGCCTCTAGCCTCATCCACCAGAAGGGCAAACAACAGAAGAAAGAAAAACTGAAATCCTGCAGCCCTCAGAACAAAAACCACAGCCACAGAAAGAAAGACAAAATGAAAAGGCAGAGGACAATGTCCCAGATGAAGAAACAATATAAAAACCAAGGAAAACAACTAAATGAAGTGGGGATAGGAAACCTTCCAGAAAAAGAATTCAGAATAATCGTAGTGAAGATGATCCAGGACCTCAGAAAAACAATAGAGACAAAGATTGAGAAGATGCAAGAAATGTTTAACAGAGACCTAGAAGAATTAAAGAACAAACA
>NC_041220.1:109256138-109336573 GCF_002837175.3 Physeter macrocephalus
CCCAGACAGGCTGGGGTTAAAGCAACAGCTGATTACGGGGCTGTTTCTCATTCAGGCTGGGGGAGAGGGAGGGGTCTGGTAGTTATAATTGGAATGCAGGACAAACCTGCAGCAGCAGAGGCCAGCGTGATGTTGCAACAGCCTGAGGTGCCCCATGTGTTCTCCCAGGGAACTTGTCCCTGGATCATGGGACCCTGGCAGTGGTGTGCTGCACAGGCTCCCAGGGGGTGTGGATAGTGACCTGTGCTTGCACATAGGATTCTTGGAGGCTGCAGCAGCAGCGTTAGCATTTCATGGCAATCTCTGGGGTCTGAGCTAATAGCTGCAACTTGAGCCCATCTCTAGAGCATATTTAGGTGGTTCTCTGCCTTCTATGGGCAAATGGGGAAGGAGTCCCCACTCCTCATGCACCCTGAAACAATGGTCTCTTGCCTCTTAGGCAGGTTCAGACTTTTTCCCGGACTCCCTCCTGGCTACCTGTGGCTCACTAGTCCCCTTCAGGCTGTGTTCATACAGCCAACCCCAGTCCCCTCCTAGCATCTGACCTCCAAAGCCCAAGCCTCAGCTCCCAGCTCCCCCCGACCCCAGCAGGTGAGCAGACAAGCCTCTCAGGCTGGTGAGTGCTGGTCGGCACAGTTCCTCTGTGTGGGAATCTCTCCACTTTGCCCTCTGCACCCCTGTTGCTGTGCTTTCCTCCATGGCTCCAAAGCTTCCCCCGGCTCACCCCTCTGTCTCCGCCAGTGAAGGGTCTTCCTAGTGTGTGGAAACTTTTCGTCCTTCACAGTTCCCTCCCAGAGGTGCAGGTCCCTTCCCTAGTCTTTTGTCTCTGTTTATTCTTTTTTCTTTTGCCCTACCCAGGTAGATGGGGAGTTTCTTGCCTTTTGGGAAGTCTGAGGTCTTCTGCCAACATTCATTAGGTGTTCTGTAGGAGTTGTTCCACATGAAGATGTATTTCTGATGTATTTGTGGGGAGGAAGGTGATCTCCATGTCATACTCCTCCACCATCTTGAAGGCCTCCCTCTGATTTTAAAATTTTATTTATTTATTTATTTGGCTGTGCTGCATGACTTGCAGGGTCTTAGTTCCCTGACCAAGGATCGAACCCCTGTCCCCTGCAGTGGAAGCACAGAGTCCTAATCACTGGACCACCAGGGAATTCCCTGAATCATTTTTTTAAAATCGTATATTTTTTTACATATTTTTTTGATCCATGGAATTGGAACTAATAGTATTTTGAACAAAATAATATTTCCACTAACTTACTAGAATAGCTTTACTGAAGGGAGTCATATAGTGAAGAAAAGAAATAACAATACATGCTTTGAAGGTAGAATCTATGATCTCAGAATGCATGTTATCCTTGGCATTATTTATAGCCAACTTTATCTCCCCACTTTGTTCAGTATTTTTGTGTGATGCCTCCTATTTTAGTTGGTGCCCACCAAAGAGTCTGAATATAGCTTACTTATAGTGGAAAGGTATGTACTTATTAGTTTTCAGAAGCACACAACAGAAAAGCAATATATCACGAACTATACTATGAAAAGCAAGATAGCAAGAAAACAGAAGCTGTGATAATGCTGTGTGAACTTGTTTTATTTCTATAAATACTCAAGGTTTTCAGTATAAATTTTTGTGGAAACATAATATAACGAAACATTAAAATAGCACTACAGATTATACTTAAATTTAATTGGCTAGGATCTGATTTTGGATGGCATAGGTAGTTACAACAGCTATTGGAGGATTTGGAATAAGATGAAAATTTTCTCTACATGTATGTGAATTTCTAAGTCTTCTTAATTGCTCTAAACTATTTGTTTTCTCACTGTGTTTTTCACCACTATAGTGATGCCATAGTGAATTTATCTAAAGGCTGAGAGAGAAAAAATAAGAGGAAGTGATTGAGGCCCTTTATTCTCTCTTCAATATAATTAGATATTATCTTTAAAGATTTTATTTAAAGGAAGAAAAATCCATCAGTACAACGTTTAAAAAGACTGCTCAGGAGCGCCTGGTGATCTCAAGTGAGAGAGCTTATGATGACCAATTCCAGTAAGAGACTGTCCAGATTGGGTTGAGTAAGTAACAAAACCCACTGGTCATAAGTACACATTAATTGCTTTGAATATATTAGAAAGCTAAATTATTAATTCGCATTTTGGAGAATTGAATGAGCTCAAATTGGATTAAATTTATTCTTCCTATGAAGTGATTACAAGATAATGCCAATTTACTCTTTCTTGCAAGAGGATGTTTAATAGTGTTATTTAGAAGTGTTTCATAGGATTATTACAAGGTTGGGTCATTATTTTTTCCACTAAAAATTAAGTCATTTCTTTCCAAAGCATGTAGATAAAAACACAATTTACAGAGAATACTACATCCACTGAAGAGTAGCACAGAAGTAAAATGGAACTCTCAGATATAGAAACGCAGAAAGCTTCAGCAAAACAAAAATGATTTCATTAACTGCAAAGCAGTTGACCATCTTGAACTGGAGAGTTTTAGTCTAAAGAAAAACTTTAGTAGATAACAATGGCAGAACAAGGAAACAAAAAAAAAAAAAACCATACTTAAAGGCTTTATTTTAACCAAGAACATAGGCAAATAGTAAGATATTAAGTCTGCGCAAACTTAGTGGCCACTTGATCCACTAACAATCATCGACAGAAAGACACTGGAACTCACCAAAAAGGATACCCCACATCCAAAGACAAAGGAGAAGCCACAATGAGATGGTAGGAGGGGTGCAATTACAATAAAAACAAATTGCATGGCTTCCCTGGTGGGGCAGTGGTTGAGAGTCCGCCTGCCGATGCAGGGGACAGGGGTTCGTGCCCCGGTCCAGGAAGATCCCACGTGCCGCGGAGCGGCTGGGCCCGTGAGCCATGGCCACTGAGCCTGTGTGTCCGGAGCCTGTGCTCCGCAACGGGAGAGGCCACAACAGTGAGAGGACCGCGTACCGCAAAAAAAACCCCCAAAAAACAAATTGCATATCTGCTGGATGGGTGACTCACAAACTAGAGAACAATTATACCACAGAAGTCCACCAACTGGAGTGAAGGTTCTGAGCCCCATGTAAGACTTTCCAACATGGGGGTCTGGCAATGAGAGGAGGAATCCCCAGAGAACTGGACTTTGAAGGCCAGTGGGATTTAATTGCAGTACTTCAACAGGACTGGGGGGAAACAGAGACTCCACACTTGGAGGGCACACACAAAGTAGTGTGCGCACCAGGACCCGTGGGAAAGAACAGTGACCCCATAGGAGACTGAACCTACCTGCTAGTGTCAGAGGGTCTCCTGCAGAGGTGGGGGGCAGCTGTGGCTCACCACAAGGACAAAGACACTGGCAGCAGAAATTCTGGGAAGTACTCACTGGCATGAGCCCTCCAAGAGTCCACCATTAGCCCCACCAAAGAGCATGTAGGCTCCAGTGCTGGGTCACCTCAAGCCAAACAACCAACAGGGAGTGAACACAGCCCCACCCATCAGCAGACAAGTGGATTAAAGTTTTACTGAGCTCTGCCCACCAGAGCAACACCCAGTTCTACTCCCCACCAGCCCCTCCCATCAGGAAGCTTGCACAAGCCTCTAGCCTCATCCACCAGAAGGGCAAACAACAGAAGAAAGAAAAACTGAAATCCTGCAGCCCTCAGAACAAAAACCACAGCCACAGAAAGAAAGACAAAATGAAAAGGCAGAGGACAATGTCCCAGATGAAGAAACAATATAAAAACCAAGGAAAACAACTAAATGAAGTGGGGATAGGAAACCTTCCAGAAAAAGAATTCAGAATAATCGTAGTGAAGATGATCCAGGACCTCAGAAAAACAATAGAGACAAAGATTGAGAAGATGCAAGAAATGTTTAACAGAGACCTAGAAGAATTAAAGAACAAACAGAGATGAACAATAAAATAACTGAAATGAAAAATACACTCGACGGAATCAATAGCAGAATAACTGAGGCAGAAAAACAGATAAGTGACCTGGAAGACAGAATGGTGGAAATCACTGCCATGGAACAGAATAAAGAAAAAAGAATGAAAAGAAATGAATACAGCCTAAGAGACATCTAGGACAACATTAAACACCAAAATTTGCATTATAGGAGTCCCAGAAGGAGAAGAGAGAAAGGACCAAGAAAATGTTTGAAGAGATTATAGTTGAAAACTTCCCTAAGTGGGAAAGAAAATAGCCACCCAAGTCCAGGAGATGCAGAGAGCCCCAGGCAGGATAAACCCAAGAAGAAACACCAAGACACATAGTAACGAAATTGACAAAAATTAAAGACAATGAAAAATTATTAAAAGCAACAAGGGAAAAAAGACAAATAACATACAAGGGAACTCCCATAAGGTTAACAGCTGATTTCCCAGCAGAAACTCTGCAAGCCCGAAGGGAGTGGTATGATATATTTAAAGTGATGAAAGGGAAGAACCTACAAACAAGAATACTCTACCCTGCAAGGATCTCACTCAGATTCGATGGAGAAATCAAAAGCTTTACAGACAATCAAAAACTAACAGAATTCAGCACCACCAAACCAGCTCTACAACAAATGTTAAAGGAACTTCTCTAAACGGGAAACACAGAGAAGAAAAGGACCTACAAAAAAAACCCCAAAACAATTAAGAAAATAGTAACAGGAACATACATATCGATAATTACCTTAAATGTGAATGGATTAAATGTTCCAACCAAAAGACACAGACTGGCTTAATGGATACAAAAACAAGACCCGTATATATGCTGTCAACGAGAGACACACTTCAGACCTAGTGACACATATAGGCTGAAAGTGAGGGGATGAGAAAAGATATTCCATGCAAATGGAAATCAAAAGAAAGTTGGAGTAGCAATACTCATATCAGATAAAATACACTTTAAAATAAAGAATGTTACAAGAGACAAGGAAGGGCACTACATACTTTTTAAGGGATCAGTCCAAGAAGAAGATATAACAACTATAAATATATATGCACCCAACATAGGAGCACCTCAATACATAAGGCAAATGCTAACAGCCATAAAAGGGGGAAATCGACAGTAACACAATAATAGTGGGGAATTTTAACACCTCACTTACACCAATGGACATATCATACAGACAGGAAATTAATAAGGAAACACAAGTTTTAAATGACAAAATAGACCAGATATATTTAATTGATATTTATAGTAATTCCATCCAAAAACAGTAGGTTAAAGTTTCTTCTCAGGGGTACACGGGACATTTCTCCAGGATAGATCACATCTTGGGTCACAAATTAAGCCTCGGTAAATTTAAGAAAATTGAAATCATATGCAGCATCTTTTCCAACCACAACGCTATGAGATTAAAAATAAATTACAGGAAAAAAACCATAAAAAACACAAACACATGGAGGCTAAACCATACGCTACTAAATAACCAAGATATCACTGAAGAAATCAAAGAGGAAGCAAAAAAATACAATTAATGACATTACTGGCATAATTAGTCTTTTCTTACAGATGTTGAATACAATTTAAATAACCACAGTGTTCTGACAGCAGTAGTTCTCCAAGTCTTTTTGATCTGTCTTTCTGATTGTCAAAACAGACAGCAAGCTTTTATTGTTCCCAGAATAGCCAGAATATTCTAAAGGTAATGATGAGGAAATCAGATTTGTTTAATCTGGTGTGAGTCTCACAATGTATTAGTTTATTGAAGCATTGCATCCATTCAGCTAGTATTCATTAATACTGTGTGGTGTGGTAGAGATACAGTGCATAGCATAGCAATGCCTACCCTCTTGAAACAATAATGATCAACATCCAGCAGGCAGTCACAATTGGGAGGACTATCACAGGGTTACATGTAAGGTTGAGTTGGGGAATAGTCTATGACTTCTACAGAGGGGCTAAAACAAATTCATGATGTCACAACTCTTGGCAAAGATTCTAGGAAAATTTTTTTCTAAAACTTTTAAACAAAAAGCAGGATATTTTAAACTTTAAGCTATGTAAATGCTACAAAGCGGTGATAGAATTACAAATAAAACATGAATTGATATTACCATATACTTAGCATAACATTATAATGCACAAAGGAAGAAATTGTTTCTAAAAGATACTTCATAAGTTTTATAAACCGTTTTCAGTTGATTTTATAATCATTTTGTTCCTATTGCAAAGGCTTTTTTCTACAAGAAAAGTTTCAATTTGTATTTCATTCCAAGAATTTTACTTTGATTTAATATGATGAAATTCATAAATTATGCTTTATAATATTTTATATCTGATAATTTGGGGGGGAGGGTTGTGTGGGAGAAGATAGGTACATAGATTTAGTTTCTAATTTGTTTTTAAAGCACCATTATTCTAAGAATTGCCTCATGGTATATTAATGTCCCTTGACATTTGTGAACAAAAAGTGGTTTTATGGTAATGGAGGTCACTGATAGTTGCTTATCCAATATCCAATATGCCTATATTCTTTACTCACAAAAACCCAGGGTTTTTTGGTTTTTTTCTTGCGGTACGCAGGCCTGTCACTGCTGTGGCCTGTCCCGTTGCGGAGCACAGGCTCTGGACGCGCAGGCTCAGCAGCCATGGCCCACGGGCCCAGCCACTCCGTGGCACATGGGATCTTCCCCGACCGGGGCACGAACCCGCGTCCCCTGCATCGGCAGGCGGACTCTCAACCACTGCGCCACCAGGGAAGCCCAGAAGCCCAGTTTTGATTGCAACAACAATAGCCAGAAATCATATGTCAGCCTCCCTTCAGCTAGGATAAGTTGTCAGTTCTGGTCAATGCAATTTCAGTGGGAATCTTTCTGGTGACTTCTGAAAGCCCTTTGGCATTTCCTTCTTCTTCCTGCCTGAAATTCAGATGAGAGGGTGATCACTGACTGCCATCTTGGTGATATGAGGTAATGAGAGTGGTGGAGCAGAAGTTAGAACAAATCTAAGACAGTGATGCTTTGTAAACCTACTAAATAAAGCCACTATACATGGGATTTCTTGTTTGTGAAACATATTGGCTAAAGCCGCTGTAGTTGAGTCTCTTCTAAATGCAGCTGAACTCATGCAATGACCAAATAAGCAAAGAGTTTTATTAGTATAAAGTCTATGTGAAGTTCTGGTAGTTCTCAGAAAGTTTATTGGCCAAAGAATTCTTTAATTCACAGAATAATTAGTGTATCGGTAGATAACAGTGAAACCAATTTGTAATATTATGACATTATCATGATTTTTTTTAAATTTAAATTTCCATTTTCTTTCCACCATACACCATACTGTATCACCTCCAGGAAAATCATTGTATAATAATACACAGAACTTTTATTCCTATTGTGCTATGCTGTGCTTAAAATATTAAGGTTAACTAAGTAAAAAATTAAATTCAAATATGTTGGGTTAGAAATATTAGCTACTGAGAGTGTACAGTTTTAGTATAGTTCTCAAGAAAGAACTTTACTGCTATTAACCTCAAGGAAGAGTCAGACAAAAGGGAATTTTTTTTTACCAATAAGAAGTGGTGGTTGAGTAATTAATTCAATATACATTAACTGATTGTATATATATGTATATATATGTATAATTTTTGTATATATAAAACTCTTGTTGTATATATACAACTCTGTGTGTGTTGTACCTATAATATGGATACTTAAATACTCCACGCAGACTTTATTGGGACACATAGACCCAATAAAAATTGCAAGTCACCAGGAGAAATACTGTAATGGGAGTGTGCACTGGGTAGTTAAGGAGCAAAGAAGATGGGAAATTTCTAACTCTTGGGGAAGTTCTTCTTCCCCAAGAAAGGTAAAACTGGAGCTGAAGTTTGAAAGTGACTAGAATTTAGCTGGATAAGTGATGAAAAGAAAAAAGTTATTCCCAGCATAATAAACACGATGAGTGCAAAACCACAGACACAAGAGAGTATTATTGGAGTACAAAGTGTGAGCTGGATAGTTGGATCTGAGATTATGTAAACTAGGGTCAGATCCACAAAGGGCTTTGTATCTCATACTAAGAACTTTGACCTTTATACTAAAAGCATTGGGAAACCATTGAGGAAAGCATTGGGAAACCATTGAGGAGGAACTTCAGAGGTGGAGTGATGCTATTAAATGTATGTTTTTCATAATTTTAGGAAGCTAATAGTTGCAGTAGAGGTAGCTGGGCTGTAGGGAGTGCTAGAAGGAAGTTGGAGGGAGAAAGATTAGTTGGCAAATTTTCTTCAAATCATCTATTTAACACTTACAAATAATATTATCAGTTAATTTGGATTCTACAAATCCTAATGAACAAACAGTGAGATCACAGGGATGTGTCAAGAAGAAAAATAAGAAAAATAATATTTTTATAATCCATATAAAATGTCATATATAGCACAGGGAACTCTACTCAATACTCTGTAATGGCCTATATGGGAAAAGAATCTAAAAAAAATGGCTATGTGTATATGTATAACTGATTCACTTTGCTGTGCACCTGAAACTAACACAACATTGTAAATCAACTATACTCCAATAAAAATTTAAAAAATACATTATGGAACACTTAAAGGAAACCATGAATTCTTTAAAACTGGTGAAGAAAAATGGTCTGTCACATTTGTGGTTTCATCCACTGAAGATTTTTTGAGTTTTCCTTCCTTAAGTATCCTTGAAATGAAGAGGGGGTATTAAAATATTCACCTTCAGTTTATGGTGTGTCTATAATCCATGATATGCTTGTGGTGTCTTTGAAGTCTGTGATATGGTAAATGGTGGCTGAATTCAGATTATTCATTTGTTTTTTTTTTTCACCAAATTCCAAATGGTTTCAACTAGGTTAATATGAGTACTACCTCTGTGCCATCATTTCAATATTTTACTTGTACGAGCAGTTATTAAATGAGCAGTTATTAAATGAGCAAAGGGGCATAGTAAATTCTGTCTATGTTCTCAGGGGCCTCATTTACATCTGAAAATATTAGTTTAAAAACTAAGAAAAATAAGTTGTATTGATTTACATTAAACATTAAATAATAGACCTGTGTTTCCTATGAGTGGATTTTCAATGCAGAGGCCAACTATAATGTTGATTTTTGTAAGTAAAATAGAACACAGCAGAGAAAATGATTATACAGAATATTCAACCTTATTTATACAGAGTTGTGCCAATGCTTCCTGCAATAGGAAAATGATATCTATTTTGATGAAGATAATGCCACTAGGTATAGGTGCTTTTGGAATAAACTACTTGGAAGATTGAAATCAAGGAGAAGCATATGTAGTCAATATTCTTCAATATAAGAAAAATAAGGGAAATATTTTCAGTTTTTCTGGTTTTTGCAAGATAATATGTATTGCATTGTAGCCAAGTGCTGGCTACTGGAGAGAGTAGTATTATTGTTAAAGCAATGTTCCCAACTGCTTCCAACTAGGAATATGTTCGTAAAAGACAAAGACCTTAGATACATTGAAAATTGCTGCACTGTGTTTTCTGGGCTCTTGAAATCTTCACAGGTCACCTCAGCTAACAGAGATGTCTTCATCTTCAGAATTCCTATTAGATATGTTGTTTATAATAAATTCACTCATTTATTTAACAAAAGTTATCAAGGTTATACTATGTACTGAAAGACAAAGGTATTTATGATCACCACTATTATTTTACTATATTTTTCTGAATTTTTAATAATTTAAAAATGATTTAATTTCCAACACTTCTAATATTTTGAACAACTTTTAATTGATATATGTGAAGACAATCAGGCATACAGGAATTAATACTCCCTGAGGAAGGATATTTGTTTGTTTGTTTATTTATTTAATTCTGGGCCTATATCTTCCCCAGCTTGTAAAAATTAAAATAACAAGCATTCACATAGTGCTTACTGTGTGTCAAGCGTTTTCCCAAGCACTTGACATGCATTAACTCATTTAATATTCACAGCAATCTTCAGTTAGGCAAAATTCAAATATAGAGTGGAGTAATTTGCCCAAGGTCACATAAGTAGCAGGTTGCAGAACCAGGATTCAGCATGGTCTTTACCGCTCTACATCTGGCCTCCCTATAGTACTAGATTTATGTTTACTTCCAGTACAATTAGTCACTTGGTCTTGAAATTAAGCTTTTAATCCTATTAACTTTTCTCTCCAGTGGATACAACTTTCTCTGGAGCTCCCTTTAAAACTACATGTTCATTTTGTGCTTATCTCCAGGTGTTGGCTTTTAAAAACACTTTCAAGATGAGGTAATCTTTGAAATGTCCAAAATGAGATACTAGTTTTCTTCTGAATTGGAAAAAACAGCTTCCTTTATGGGTTGAATTCTTCCCACTTTCTTTCCCAGTGAAAAAAATACTTTTAAATAGAAATTCAAGAAAGATATATAATCAAGATTGTCATGAATATTGAGTTAATATACATAATATATATACAGTATATGATATTGTATACACACACTATTACATGTGTAATATGTAACATTACATATTTGTAACACTATTGAATATACATATGTAATATAATATATTGTATATATATTTATACTATTATATATATGTCAACATTGTGACCTATATATTATGTATCTAATTTTATATATGATATATATCATTTATATATATACACTATTATATATGTATGTATTGTATATATATACAATATATACTGTTACATATGCGCATATTGTATATATACACAATATCATATGTATCATATATAATTGTAGTTGCTATGGTGATAATGTAATAGTGTATACACTAATATATATACAGTGTATATTACTTATACATGTATGTAATAGTATATTATTATTGATACAAAAATTCTAAAAGTATGTAATAGTACATATATATAAATATATATATATATAATATATTATGCAATCTTGGTTGCATAACAGTCTTATCTGTGGAACCCCAATTCAGACCTACTGAATGAACATTTCCTGGATGAAGCTCAGGTATGTATATTTTTACAAAGATCCACAGATGATTCAGGTCTATAAAGAGGAATGAGTTCATTCAGTGTGGTGCCAAAGGGTATACCTTTCAGAATGACAGAGCTCTGCGTTCTGGGAGTGGGCTTCTGCACTTCACCAAGTAAAACCTTCTCTAGACTTAGTGCCCTTAATTGTAAAGTCAGTATGATACCTTTATAATCATAATCTATTAAGGATAAATTCACACTTTGATTTAACTAATATAAATCTTAGTATGTGTGTAGTACTATTCTATATACTTTGGATACAGTATCTTAAAACAAGCAGACAGAAATGGGCAAATCTCTGCCCCAGAGGGAGAAAAATATTAAAACTCAAAAAAATTAAAGTCAAGTTATAAGATACTCAGTAAAGAAAAGGAATACAGGGTACTGTGATAGAGGCTTCTCTTTCTGCGAAGATGATGTTTAGCAAAAACCAAAGGAAGAGAGTCAGTGAATCATGAAAGTATTTGGAGGGAAAGCATTCCAGGTTGTAGGAATTGGCAAAGGCCCTGAGGCAGGGAAATGTTTAAAGCATCTCGAGATGGCCAGTCTGACTGAAGTGGAGTAAAACGTTAAGATTAAAGTGGTAATTGATTTTGGAGATGTAAGATGACAGATAACAAAGACTGTGTAGGTGTTCTTTTTCTTTTAAGACAAGTTTAAGTTATTGGACAAATTTCAGCATTAAGTGATATAATCTGAACTTAATGACTTGCATTTATCAGGATTACAGGAACCACGTGAAATAAAGGAGAACATATCTATGATGGTAGTCTAGGCAAGAATTGTTGGTGGCTGGGATATGGTAGTGGAAGTAGAGATACTGAGAATTCATCAGATTTCAGATATATTTTAAAAACTAGTGTCAGTAAGACAAAATAGATGTGAAAGCTCATTGTAATATCCTGACACAGTTTCTTTTGTGCATTTCTTTTCCACTGTTCTTTTAACATTTTTATATACTTCATAAAAAAATCATAGCTTTCCTTACCAATCCTACCCTCACACAATTTAAGAAATAAAAAATTGTGTTCAGTATTTAATAAACTTTTCATACTTCAAGTTAAATTAAACAATAGAGCTTTAATAAAACATTTTACAATTCAGAGCATTAAACATCATTACAACAGGAACATCAATATTTTTAGCAATAAATATACTACATATTTGTTGTCATTACATAAGATAAACACCAGCAATTTTTCAAGCACTAGACCATGAAACGTTAGTGATTATAGCTTTTTATTTTCTTTATTCACCATGATGAAATCATCACTCCTGCTAAGTTGTTGACACATGAGGAAAACTTTAAACCTATTGACTTTATGATGGAGGAGAAGAGGGAAACAAAACCAACAATAGTTTTACTGGAAGCACAACAAATTACAATACATTATAAAACATACAGCTGTCAAGTTTTGTTACAAAGAGTTTCCCAGAATCTTTGTTCTGGTATAATTCTCCACTGAAGATTTATTTTTAAAATTTGTTAACATTACAAATTAAAATGTTTTCTTACATGTCCATATACATATACACATAAGTTTGTGTATATCTCTTCTAGCTTTGTCCCTTGCTTAGTTTTACTCTTTGTAATTTATTTAGCTAAAATTGATTAATCGTCTTGCAACTATTTAATGCTTATTTTCAGCTATTACAGATTATATTAAGATGAACATATTTGTACATAAATCTTAATCTTTTTTCTCTTTTACCTTAATTTTAATTATTTTTCACAGAATTGTGATTCAAAGTTCTGAGCATCTCTAAGGATCTTGATATATATTATTAAATTGCTATCCAGAAAACTTACATGAATTTATGTATCTACCAGCCATGTGTGAAAATGTTTGCTTCACTTCATTTTCAATTATAGAATTCATTAAATGTAAGTCATTATTCTATCTCCAGGACCTCATGAGACTGCTATCAGTTTACATAAAGAATAAATATTTTTATAAGCTCTAGGCGAATATGCCAGAGACATGGTAGGAAACAGTACAAATTCATGTAAGTTGCATATCGACAATCTTATTCCCCCATACATAATAAATTTGGAGTCAGTGTCAATGAGATTGGGTAAATCAAACTTATAATGATTCTGATTTATAATGAATTAAGCTGATGTTTAATGTTTAGGATGATTCATTTAAGAATTAAGATTTAGGAGAGATCAAGATGGCAGAGTAGGATGACACTGGGCTTACCTCCCTTCACTAAAACATCAAAACTACAACTAAATGTAGAGCGACTCAGTGAAATTGACTGGGAGACTAGCAGAACAGCCTTTCTACAACCAAGGCTGTAAAAAAAAGATCCATATGGACTCTGGCAGGAACGGAGAAGTGATCTAGTCGGGAATTGCACCCTGAATGGGGGACACAGAAGAGGATGGGGATATCAAAGACTAGAGGATCCTCCCTGGGGAGCAAGGGGTTTGAGCCACATATTAGGCGCCCCAGGCCTGGTGTCTGATACTGGGGAGACGAGCTCCCTTAGCTGGTTTGAAAACCATTCGGACTTACTGGAGAGCTATAAGAAACCAAGACTCTGCTCTTGAAGAGTGTACATGCAGACTTGCCTACTCCCAATCACAGAGCAGAGGCAGCATATTGAAAATTGCCTGGGACTCTGGCCATCTTGCCAGGACTACCCCAGTGTGCCCCCAACAATCTGCACTGGGCTCCTGCTTGAGCCCCTCTTTGCTACAGTGCTGCTCCCCACTAAGGTGGAGTCTGCCATTGCCAACGAGAATGTGCATACTTGGAGGGAGTGGAGGAAGCTTGGATACCAACCTTACCTCTGACCAGCGTGGAGGTAGCCATTGCCAGCTCCCCTGTCCTTGCACACACTCTAAAGGGAGTGAGGCTAGCTTCAGGCTGGAGAGTGCCATCACCAGAGCCAGCAACCGTGTGCACAACTGGGCAGGGGTGGGGTCAGCTCAGTGGTGTGGAACCAACCCCCCCAGCTTGACCCAGCCTCTAACTAAGGCATGCACAATAAGGAAAAATGAAACAAGCACAGAAATGCAGCCCCAAACAGGCAACGACTGACTGCCTTTACACCTGGGAGAAACCCAACTACCTCAGGACCCCCTGTTCCAGCCTTCGAGCCCCAGCCCATCCCTTGATAGGACAGTGATGGCCATTGAGCATAGGAGAAACCTCAGCTTGGACCTGGCTCTGGCTCTAGCCCCTTAAACTTTAGCCCTACCTCCCAGCAAGGTAGTGGCTTCCAACATACCCTGGGAGAAGACGTAGTCCATGCTCACTTCAGATCCAGCTCTCCCACCAAAGACTACATAGGGATGCTCTCACACAAGGACACACCTTCAAGAGTGGGATAGGTAATTTTTTCACTTAATTTCATAAGAACAGAGAAAGTTAAACAAAATGAGAAGACAGACGAATGTGTTTCAAACAAAAGAACAAAGAAAAAACTGCTGGGAAAAAACCCTAATGAAACGGAGATAATTTGTTTGATAAATAGTTCAAAGCAATAGTAATAGGAATGCTAACCGAACTGAGGAAAAGAATAGATGAACACAGTGAGAAATTTTACAAAAACCTAGAAAATATTAAGAAAGAACTGGTCAGAGCTGAAGAAAAAATAATGGAAAGGAAAACACACCGGAAGAAATTAACAGCAGATTAGGTGATACATGCATAAGTGATGTGGAAGATAGAATAATGGAAATTCTTCTGTCAGAACAGGGAAAAGAAAAACAAATTTTTAAAAATGAGGATAATTTAAAGGACCTCTGAGACAATATTAAGCATCTTAAAATTTGTATTACAGGGGCCCCAGAAGGAAGTGAGAGAGAGAGAAAGGGGTAGAAAATGTATTTGATGAAATTATGGCTGAAAACTTCCCAAACCTGAAGAAGAAAACAGATGTCCAGGTAGAGGAAACAAAGAGTTTCAACCAAGATAAACTCAAAGAGACCCGCAGCAAAACATATCATGACTAAATAAATTGGACAACCAAGAAGAAATAGATAAATTCCTAGAAACATACGTTTCCAAGATTGAATCAGGAAGAAATAGATAATTTGAACAGACCAATCACTTGTATGGAAATTGAATCAGTAATCAAAAACTCCCAACAAACAAAATTCCAGGACTGGATGCCTCACAGGGAAATTCTACCCAATATATAAAGGAGAGTTAACAGCTATCCTTCTTAAACTATTTCAAAAAATTGAAGAGAAGGAAACACTCCCAAATTCATTCTACAAGGCAACCGTTACTCTGATAACAAAACCAGATAAAGACACTACCAAAAAAAAAAAAAAAGAAAGAAAATTACAGGCCAATATCTTTGATGAATATAGATGCAAAAATCCTCAACAAAATATTAGCAAACCAAATTTAATAATATATAAAAAAGATCATAACAATATATAAAAAGGATGATCAAGTTGGATTTATTCCAGGGATACAAAGATTGTTAACTATCTGCAAATTAATCAATGTGATGCACTACATTAACACAATGAATAAAAATCGCATGATCATCTCAATAGATGCAGAAAAAGCATTTAACAAAATTCAACACTCATTAATGGTAACTCTCACAAATTTGGCATAAAGGGAACATATCTCAACAAAATCAAGTCCATTTATGACAAACTCACAAAGAACATCATACTCAATGGTGAAAAGCTGAAAGACTTTGCTCTAAAATCAGGAACAAGACAAAGATACCCACTCTTACCACTTCTATTTAACATAGTATTGGAAGTCCAGCCACAGTAATCAGACAAGAAATAGAAATTTTAAAAGTCTGATGGGTGAATAATATTATATCCTTGTTTTTAATTTGTGTCTTCCTGATAAATACTAAAGTTGAAATTCTTATTTTTATTAGCCAGTTGTACTTCTACTATTAATTACCTGGCTCATAACCTTTATGTGTTTATCTATTGATCTTTATGCATTTATCTATTGAGGTATTTATCTTTTAGTTTATATTTGTAGGAGCTTTTTGTAGATATGAATATTAATTTATGTTGCAGATATTTTCCCACGTGTTTATTTGTCCATTAACTTTTTGCTATCTTTGTTGTAAAGAAGGTTTTAGTGTTTTGATAGTCAAATTTGACAGTCTTTCCTCTGATGATATTGAATTTTGTCCTGGGAAGAAGTTTTCTGCCTTAAGGTATTTTCCTTGAATGTTTTTATAGATTGTGTGTGTGTGTGTGTGTATGTGTGTGTGTGTGTGTGTATTTAACGTGCATTTGTAGTTTGTCTAGAATGTGATAAATGCTTTGAGATAGAAATCTAATATTTTTTTCCAAACAGCCATTTTTTCCACAACCATTTGTAAAATAGTGTCAAATTTCATCTACAAAAAAATAAATACCCTATTTCTCTTATGTTAAATTATCACATTAACAGAAATCAGTATCTGTATTCACCATTCTGGTCCATTGATCCCATAAGTATTCCTATACCCAAACCATATGTATATGTTTTTAACTTTCTAAATTAGCTGTTCTTGAACAATTCTCTCTTTTTCAAACTAACTTTAGAATTCATTTTCAAGTTCCATGAGGAGTCCTTTGAGGTTTGTTTGGAATTCTTTTGAATTCATAGACTGTGTTTAGAGGAAATAATATATTTACAATATCAAATCTGTCCATAGAGAAACATGAGAAATCTCTACATTTATTTGTGACTTCTTTTATATCTTTAAACAAAACTTCATGGTTTTATTTTGAGGGGAATGTTATTTGATCTTAGCGCATTTAGTAAGTTTATTACTCGTATTTCTATAATTTTATTTTTATGGATTCAGAAAGACAAAAGGAAAACTTTCTGGTTTAGTTAACTAGCTTGAATCAGAAAGACTATTATATGTATGTATCTGTTAAAAAAATGGGATAAAAATATTCACCTTCACGGGACTTTTAAATAATTGAGGTGATATATGAAAACACTTTTACCTACCTGAAAGATTAAGTAAGTATAAGGTGATTTAACTATGAGAGGTCAAAGGACCAGGACTAGGCTTTAGGTGTATGGAAATGTTAAGCACCTGGTAGTATATATATTAATACATGCAATGTAAATTAATTTATATGATATATATCACTTTAATTTTGATTGTCCAAACTTCTCTGAAGGACAGATTCTATCTGACTATTAATTATTTCTCTCTTCATTTCCCATATTAAAGATAATAACTAGGAGTCCAAAAGTTCTAAATATTATGTTAACCCTAAAATAAATAATAAGTGTGAATTTATACTATTTGCTTGTCAGGAAAGTCAACTTTATTGGTTAGAAATATGGCCTGAACTAACAGAAAGACACAAACAATAATTCATGTTATATTTTTCTCACATGGAAGAAATTTAGGCTTGAGTACTTGTTAATGTTGAACTCTCTACCAGATAATTCCATAAGAAGACCTAGATCATCTCCATCTTTATGCTCTGCCATTCTTATATGATGATCTCTATTCATGACCGTTAGATCTATAGACTTTGTATTCTCATTCAAGGCAAAAAAAAGTGCAACCTCCCCAAATAAATCAAGCAAAAAGTCAAGTAGCATGTATATGCGTTTATCAGTAAAGTAACAGCCTTCTCACTGAATCCTTCCTGTGCAAGGCTATGTTACATAGGCAACCCTAAGTTTGAAAGGAGACTAAAAAATGAGATTTAGCTTTACCTACCTCATGGTAGAGACAGGCAATGATAAAGAGGTTTAAAGGGTTTCATAATGTGGTTTTGATCAACCACTCTGCATTTCCAGCCAAGTAAATCTGAGAGGAAATGAGCTATAAAAATAAGATGTTCATTGACTTATGAGTTATTATTACAAATGACATTTATTTTCATTATTTTAAATGTACCCTTATTCTTAGTAGGTCAAATGACTACTCACAGAGAGCTCTGTGACATTTTTCAAAGAATCACAGATAAATAAAACTTTTTTAAAAGGTAGAGGCAACATGGGCCATCATGAATTACATATTAGTACACAATTTCCATAATTTGTTCTTCTCTCAGGTATGACTCATCATTGAAGCTGGGAAATATTTTTATCTATTAGAGTAAACTGAATTATATGAAGGATGAAATAAAAAGCACACACATAAATAGATTTTAATGGATAGTTATGAGAGCATTCTAATACTGAGTAACAAGGGAAACTGGAACAAATACTCAGAGTGTCTACTATTTGAGAGGCAGTATCCTAGGCACAGTGGATAAACTCTTTAGCAGTAGAGACATGCTCCCTGCTTCTCTATAGCTTATTATTCAATAGAACAAATAGGTGAGTAGCTCGGTTTTAGAAATTTACACCCATGATAAATAATCAAGGCCAAATTGTAATGTAAGCATTATTAATCCCCCTCTTTTTTTAAGGAAAAAAAAATGAGGCTTAGGATTAAAAGTGACTTAGACGGTAACATAGAATTTGGAAAGGATCAAATATTAGTCAGATAAACCTGAACACAAATTCACTACCTTCCTCTACACTAGCAACCAGTACTGAGTTTATATTATACTAAAATTTAGTTATTTATATTTTACCCCAGTAAAGTGTTTTTAGTGTTCACTCCACCAATAACAATAGAATACATATTCTTTTAAAGTGTGTACAGAATCTTTTTTAATATGACAGACTATATTTGAAGCCATAACACAAGTTTCAATAAATTTAAAAGAATTCAAGTCATATAGGGTTGTTCTCTGCTCAAAATGGGATTAAAATAGAAGTCAATAACTGAAAGATATCTGAAAAATCCTAAAATATTTATAATTAAATAAGACGGTTAAATAATTCATGATTCCATAAAAGAATCAAACAAGAAATTAGAAAACATTTTCAACTAAATAGAAATGAAGATACAGCATATAAAATTATTTGGGATGCAGCTAAAAGAACACTTAGAAATTGGTATCACAAAATGTCATTACTAGAAAATGAGTTCCCAAATACATGAACTCAGCTTCCACCACAAAAAATTTTTGGAAGAACAAGAACAAAAACCCCAAACTAAGCATAAGAAATGTTAGACTGAAAAAACAGTGAAATAAAAATCTAGTAGAGAAAACCAAAATACCCAAAAGCTGGCTCTTTGAGAATATCAGTAAAATTGGTAAACCTCCAGCCTAAATGATTTGGGAAAAAGTGACACAACAAAAGTTATCCGTTCATAAATCAATAAATGTAGTTAACCATATTAACCAAATGAAGAAGAAAAACCAGATGATCATCTTAATAGATACATAAAAAGCATTTGACAGCACCCTATATCCACTCCTCATATAAACATCTTAGCAACTTCCCCAATTTGACAAAGGGAATCTACAAAAAATGTACAGATTACCTCATACTTAATGGTGAAAACCTGAACACTCTTCTTTTAAAATCAGAATCAAGGCACACAGATCCACTCTTATTGCTTCTATTTGATGTTATGCTAGAAGTTCCAACACAAGGAAAAGAAATAAAAGGCATTGAAATTGGAAAGCAAAAAGACATGATGGCCTATACAGGAAATTTAGTGAAACATATTTTTTAAAAGCTACTAGAATTAAACAAGTTTTGCAAGGAAACTGTATACAAAATAAATATATAAAACAATGATATATCTATATACTTGTAATCAAAAATCAGAACTCAAGATTAAAAATGTTAAAATAGAATCAAGTATAGAAACACTTCCAGAATATCAAAGTAAGGACTTCTGAAAATCCACTCCTCAAAAAAAAGCAATGATAACTGTCAAATTTGTTAAAGTCAACTTTTTTAGAGCTCTGGAAATTAATTAAAGGCTTACAAAATGCAAGGACCATTTATTCAAGAAAAATGACTGAATTTCATAAAGAACCTTTCTATCTTCTTTGGGAATGGGGGGGGAGGGAATGTCAAGACATTCTGTTATATTGCTAAAGACTCTGAGATTACAGAATACATAATAGGAGCATTCATAAATGAGTGAAACAGTTCCTTTCAATAAGATATTAACTTATGTGTAATAGAATGCCTTCCTAAAAGATAATTTCAGATTTTATCCTTTTATAGGGTATAACTACACAAGCTTGAATGTAGATATTATTAGTAAGGCTAAATTATATTTACATAAATGATAAAATGTTTAAAATTTTAAAATTATTAACCAGATCAATTGTTTTGTTTATATAAGCTGTGACTCATATTTGTTGGTACAATAATTGTTTTAGGTAGCTAAGATACTTAAACATCAAGTTATTATTTCACTTGTATTAGCCACATAGATACCTATTTTGTCCTCAAGCGAGATAGTTAAATATTTACTGAAAAATAATATCTTTTATAAAACAGGTAGATGTTTAACTGATATATTGCAGTTTTGCCATTTAAAACTTTTTTTATTCCATGGTTAGTCTAGCTAGACACTAAAAATTAAGCCAAATTATTTAATATCATAAAAAGCAGCCTAATTTGAATAATGCTATTTGCAGCAACATGGATGGACCTAGAGATTACCATACTAAGTGAAGTAAGTCAGACAGAGAAAGACAAATATCATATGATATCACTTATATGTGGAATCTAAGAAAATGACACAAATGAACTTATCTGCAAAGCAGAAATAGACTCAGGGATGTAGAAAACAAATTTATGGTTACCAAAGGGGAAAGGAGGGGGGAAGGATAAATTAGGAGTTTGGGATTAACAGATACACACTACTATATATAAAAGAGATAAACAACAACTTACTGTATAGCACAGGGAACTATATTCAGTAATTTATAATAACCTATAAGGGAAAAGAATCTGAAAAAGAATGTATATATGTGTGTATATATATATAAAAAAAACAGAATCACTTTGCTATACACCTGAAACTAACACAATGTTGTAAATCAACTACAATTTTTTTTAAAAGTGTACAGAACATAGTAAATGCCAAATAAATGTTAGTTATCAAAAAGAAAAAAAAACAGCCTGACTTGGAGACTCTGAACCTAACAATTATTATTATTTTTATTTTAAAATAGCTCCCTATAGGTTTGTATTTCAGATCAGTTATTTGAACTTCTGAATGACATAAGCAAAATAGAGTCTTGATTTTGTTTGCTCTCTGAAGTTTTTATTGCTAAAATCTAAAAAGCTGGAGAAGGATGGTCTCAGTATATTGAATTTGTAACACATTACATTCTAGGAGCTATGAACTTGGAATTAAAACTCAACTTGACATTTCTAAACTTTATTAAATTTACTATCAGTTGGAACATTCTTAGAACAGAACATTTTCATTGAGTCTATGGCAAACTATTTTAGTTTGGCATTTAGGACTCAATTAGTTTGGAAGGCCATTTGCCCACAGAAGTTGACTGATTCATTCATATTCTGTAGCCAAAGATATCAAAGCTTTTAACAAAACGAACTCCATTCTCACTCCTGTTGTTTATTAAATGCTCTTTATCATTAAACTTATATTTCTGAAAAAATACTTCCTTTGAGATTACTTTTACTCTAGAAATATAGCAAATTCTAATGAACTTAATTAAATTAACTTAGTGATACCATAAGAACTCGATTTTAGTGCCTACTAAGCCTTAGGCAGTATTCAAGCGTCCTTAGTGAAATAATTACCCACTTGGTTCCATGTGCTCTATCAATAACTTGATTAGTTATATAGTTATTTTCATGGCAAGAATTTGGACTAATGAAAGGAAGGATTGGAAAGGCCTACAGAATGTATGGATAGGAACTGTTTTCTTCATCTCAAATCTTTGAACAAGTTACTGCCCTTCTGAGCATTACAATACTTTAATTTCAATTTTCTGTGAAAGCAGTCCAAAATTTTTATGATGACTCTTTTTCAAAAATAAATGACACCATCACATAAACCAAACTTTATGAAGAAATATAATTGATGTCTAAACTGAAAATTAAACCAAAGTAGATATTTTCTCTTTCCTGGGATGTGCAGCCAATCTTGTTTTTCATAAAACTCTCTTCTATTACTTTACCTTCCAGTTTCATCTAACATGCCACCTATTAAAATAATCTTTTATCCTTGTCACTGCCGTAGAAAAATCTCTGCACTGGCTCCCTGCAAATCAGATCTACCTCTCCTCTCTAGGTGTCTACATCCTTTATATATTTATATGTAACACTTTATATTTTCACTACTCTTCACGCTGTTGCTCATGAAAGGAAAATTTTTTATGTCTTATCAAGAAAATAATCTTTTGTTACATTTACATAGTCTATATCAGATTTTTAAACTTTTCTTGTGCTATCGACCTCTGAAAGTTTGGAAAGCTTATATCCTTCCTGAAAATATATATTTTTTTGAATTAAGAATTTATTTTTTACGAGCAGTTTTAGGTAAGCAGCAAAATTGAGGGGAAGGTATAGAGATTTCCCTATATCCCTTACCCCTACACTTGTACAGCCTCCCCCATTATCATTACCCTCCACCAGAGTGGTACATTTGTTAGAATTGATGAACCTACAGTGACACATCCTAATTACCCGAAGTCAGTAGTTTACATTAGGGTTTACTCTTGGTGTTATACATTCTATGGGTTTGGACATATGTATAATGACATGTATGCATTATTATGGTATCATACAGAGTAATTTCACTGCCCTAAAAATCCTCTGTGCTCTACCTATTCATCCCTTTCCCACACCCTACCCCCAGACCACCACAGATTTTTTTTTTTTTTTTACTGTTTTGCCTTTTCCAAAATATCATATAGTTGGAATCAGACAGTATGTAGCCTTTTCACATTGGCTTCTTTCACTTAGTAATATGCATTTAAGGTTAGTCCATGTCTTTTCATGACTTATTAGCTCATTTCTTTTTAGCACTGAATAATATTCCATTGTCTGGATAGACCACAGTTTATTTATCCATTCACCTACTGAAAGGCATCTTAGTGGCTTCCAGGTTTTTTGGCAATTATGAATAAAGCTGCTATAAACATCTGAGTGCAGTGTAGACATAAGTTTTCAACTCTTTGGGGGGAAATACTAAGGAGTACAATTGCTGGAGCATACTGTAAGACTATGTTTAGTTTTGTTTGAAATAGTCAAACTGTCTTCCAAGGTGGCTGTACTGTTTTGCATTTCCACCAGCAACGTGTGAGACTTTCTGTTGCTCCACATCCTCACCAGCATTTGGTGCTGTCAGTGTTCCAGATTTTGACCATCCTTATAGTTGTGTGGTATCTCATTGCTGTTTTAATTTGCATTTCCCTGATGACATATGATGTGGAGCATCTTTTGATATGCTTATTTGCCATTCGTATATCTTCTTTGGTAAGGTGTCTGTTAATGTCTTGGCCCATTTTTTAACTCGGTTGTTTCTTATTTTTGAGTTTTAATTTTCTCTGTATATTTTGGATAACAGTTCTTTATCAGATGTGACTTTTGCAAATATTTTTTCACAGTCTGTGGTTTGTCTTCTACTTCTCTTGATATTGTCTGTATGTATTCTGCTATTGTTTGATGAAGTAGTTTATAGATGTCAATTTTATCTAGTTGATTGATGATGTTATTGAGTTCAACTACGTCTTTACTGATTTTGTGCCTGCTGGAGCTGTCCATTTCAGAGAGAGAGAGGTGTTGAAGTCTCCAGCTATGATAGTAGCTATATCTATTTCTTTTTGTATTTTTATTAGTTTTGGCCTCACGTAGTTTGATACTCTTTTGTTAGGTGCATACATGCTAAGATTGTTATGTCTTTTGGAGGATTGATCCATTTATCATTTTTTATTATGTAACGCCCATTTTTATCCCTGATACCTTTCCCTGCATTGAAGTCTGCTCTATTTGAAATTAATATTGCTCCACCTACTTTGTTTTGATTAGCATTAGGTGTATTTTCCTCCATCCATTTACTTGAGATCCATATGTGTCTATATATTTAAAGCGAGTTTCTTATAGTTGGTTCTTGTTTTTTTATTCAATTCTGACAATCTCTGTCTTTAATTGGTGTACTTAGATCATTGACAGCTATGTTAATAATCTACTGTATTTATTTCTGTTTTCTATTTGTTGCCCTTGTTCTTTGGTTCTGTTTTTGTCTTTCATGTCTTTTCTGCTTTTTTCAGTTTTAGTTGAGCATTTTATATGATTCCATTTTCTCTCCTTACTTAGCATATTGTTGTACTTCCTTTTTTAACCTTTCTTTTTGTGGTTGGCCTTGAATTTGCAATATATATTTACACCTAATCCATGTCCAATTTTGAATAAAGCTATACCACTTCACAGGTAGTTTGAGTACCTTATAATAACAAAATAGTCCCAATTCCTCCCTCTTATACCTTGTATCCTTAATGTCAGCCATCTCAGTTATACACACACACACACACACACACACACACACTATGTATACGTATGCATATATGCATATGAATTGAATAAATTGGTCGTATCATTATTTTGAACAAATTGTTGTCTTTTAGATTAATTAAGAATAAGAAAAAAGTTTTTATTTTACTTTTACTTAATCCTTCTTCAACCTCTTCCTTTCTTTATATAAATCCAAATTTCTCACCTATATTATTTTCCTACTCTCTAAAGAACTTCTTTTAACATTTCTTGCAAGGCAGGTCTACTGGTAACAAATTTCCTCAATTTTTGCATGTCTGTGAAAGTCTATTTCTTCTTCAATGTTGAAGGATAACTTTGCAGGGTACAAAATTCTAAATTGGTACATTATTTTCCCCCCCTCAACACTGATATTTTTTCATTCCATTCTCTTGCTGCTTGCATAGTTTCTGAGAAGTGGGATGTTAATTCTTATCTTTGTTCCTTTATAGGCAAGGAGCTTTTCCCCTCTGGCTTCTTTCAGGATTGTTTCTTTGTGTCTGCTTCTCTGTAGTTTGAAAATGATAAGCCTATGTAGTATTTTTTTTTTTTAGAGGGAAGTGTGAAGCCCTGTTCATACTTCTAAATCTATTTAAGCCTTAAACAACATTCTTATGAAGCACTTGATGCCAAAAGAGAATACTCATCTAAGTGACCTCACTTTATTTTATTTATTTATTTATTTATTTATTAGGCCACGTGGCTTGCAGTATCTTAGTTCCCCAACCCATGTCCCCTGCAGTGGAAGCATGTAGTCCTAACCACTGGACTGCCATGGAATTCCCAAGCCTAGGTGTAACTTTGACATTTATCTGCTTGGTGTTCTCTGAGCTTCCTGGACCTGTGGTTTGGTGTCTGACATTAATTTGGGGAAATTCTCAGTCATTATTATCTCAAACGATTCTTCTGCAACTTCCTCTCCTCTGCTATTCACATATGTGTATATAACCCATTTGGAAGTTGTCTCGCAGTCCTTGGATAGTCTGCTGTGTTTTAAAATATTTGTTCTCTTTGCTTTTCAGCTTTTGAGGATTCTATTGATGTATCCTCCAGCTCAGAGATTCTTTCCTTAGCCGTGTGCAGTTTATTAATAAGCCCATCAAAGTCATTCTTCATTTCTGTTACAGTATTTTGGATTTCTAGCATTTATTTTTTGTTCTTTTTTAAGGTTTTCCACCTCTCTGCTTACATTGCCCATCTGTTCTTGCATGCTGTCTATTTATCCATTAGAGCCCTTAGCATATTAATCATAGTTGTTTTGAATTCCCAAACTTATATTTTCAACATCCCTGCCATGTCTGCTTCTTACGCCTCTTCTATACCTTCAAATTGTATTTTTTTTTAACCTTTTGGTATGCCTTGTAATTTTTCTTGATAGCCAGACATGATGTACTGGGTAAACCAAACTGCTGTAATTAGGCTGTTAGTAATGTGGTGGTGAAGTGTTGGGGAGGGGAAGCTTTGTCTATTGCTGTGATTAGGTCTTAGTCCTTTATTGAGCCTATACCTCTTGACTGTGAACTTCACAAGTTTTTCCTCCCCCTTAAGAGGGACAGGAGGGCTAAAATAAGCTGGAGTTGAGAGTTTTCTTTCTCCCATGTAGAAGGCTGGAGGTGGCAAGAGTTGGGTATTTTTCCTCTCCTAGATTAGTTGGGTTAGTTAGATTCCACACTTTTTTACATTATTTGGGCCAAAGATACAACAGTACTTTAATTTGCTCATAGAATCAAATCAAGACTTTTTAAAACCTCCTCTCCAGAAATTTAATTCCACATGTACTTCCCCCATTCCTAGCCTGTGACTTAATCCCTTGCTTTACCTGAGAAGACTGACTTTGCCTTACTTGAACTCTTTTTATTTGAGAAAACAGCAAAGTCTTCTCAGAAAGATGAAGCACAGTTGTAGTGTTAAGTGTGTGGGGACAGGAGATCAGTGACCTGGGTTTGGACACTTTGGATAGATTACTAACCCTCTGAATTTCAGTTTCCTTTTCTATAAAATGAGTTTAAAATTGTATTTTACCTTATATGATTGATGTCAATAGTGAGATAGGCTTGTAAAGTGCTTGACAAAAACTGGGCACCAAATGTTAATATCATGTTATGTTAACAGTAATCATAATGATGCAAGTAGTATGATAATCTTCCAATGTATTCAACACACCACTCGTAGATTAATTTTCCTTTGGTACATGTTCTGTCACCCATTCAGTGATTCACAAATGTTTTATCTCACACACACTTCATGAGTCATTGCTCTAGATGCTGGGAACACAGAAATGAATAAGACAGAATTCTTCTGTTGAGCGGATTACAATATATCCCCCATTTTAAGAAACTTTCACTAACCCCTAATTGCCTTTGAAACCTATTCTAAAGGTCTCATATTTAAGGCTATCCACTATATGCCTATTAACTGACAATGTGACCTCATCTTTTACCACTGCTCCTCTGGACAATAAAATTGAGTTACTTATACCTCAAATGACCTTAAAGCTTTCCCATCTTTAAAGTATCTGCTTTTCATGTGCTCTTTCATCTCTGCCTTAAGATCTACAACCATTCTTCAAGTACTATTTTATCCTTTATTGAACCCTGTAACTAAATACAAACTTTCATTTCTCTGAAACCATATCCCCCCCAGCATCACTGCACATTTCTGATGGCACTTGCCTTATTTAGTCTTCTGACTTAATTATGTAAATACTAGTATTTGTTTTCTGCCTTCCAACTCACATCAGCCATTATTATAAACTCCTCGAGAGCTATAACTGTACCTTTTATATTTTGCCTTTCAGCACCTAACAAAATGATTGTACATATAATAGGATAGTACTTTATCATTTGTGTAAAAACAAATACATTCAGTTACTGCATTAACATCATATTAAAAGCAAATATTTCTCTTTTTTGATACGCACCTATGACAAAAAAGGGGTAATTTTCTTCCTACATAGTTAAAGTATCCTATTTTTTTTTTTATTTTAGCCAAGAAGTTTATTGAACAACATATTCACCCTTTTGTTTCACTACCTTCTGCCATTTTTCAGGCAACTTCATAATTCCATCTTCCCAAAACTTTTTATCTTTTTGGGCAAAGAACTTTCCCAGGTGCCTTTTACAGTCTTCCAGGGAATTGAAATTTTTTCCATTAAGAGAATATTGTAAAGACCAAAATAAATGGAGATCCGAAGGTCCAATGTCTGTTGAATACAGTGGATGAATCAGATCTTCCCAGCCAAGCTGTAACAGTTTTTGCCTGGTCATCAAAAAAACACGCAGTCTTGCATTATGCTGATGGAAGATTATGTGTTTTCTGTTGACTAATTCTGGATGCTTTTCATTGAGTGCTGCTTTCAGTTGGTCTAGCTGGGAGCAGTACTTGTTGGAATTAATCATTTGCTTTTCTGGAAGAAGCTCACAATAGAGGACTCCCTTCCAGTCCCACCATATACACAACATCACCTTCTTTGGATGAAGACTGGCCTTTGGTGTGGTTGGTGCTGGTTCATTTCACTTGCTCCACGTAAAGTATACTCTTCTTGATGGATGGTAAAGACCACTACTTGCCAACTAATATCCATTCCTCTTTTCTTCCGCAATAACATAATTTCTAGCTGAGTACATGACTATCCAACTAAAGGCTAGATTTCTCAGTCTCCCTTGCTGCTAGGTGTGCTGCTATAACTGCATTCAGGCCAAAGAGGTGTGAACAAAAGTGGTGTGTATGACTTCCAGTGTAAGAGAAGGTGGGCATTGTCCCTTGTCCCTGCTCATTTTTCACTGGTTGAAATGTGGTTGTGCTGAAGCCTCCTGGGAGCATGTAGATGGGAGTGATGAAATAAAATGCATATTTTAAGTCAAGACAAGAAAAATTTAAACATAAAATTTTCCTCTGCCCATTTGGGTCTCCTCTCCCCAGTAGTGTGCATTATGCGTCTGCATTATGCATTAACCAGACCTTCCCAATTGCAGAATACCTGTGCAACCATAAAGATCAATTTTTCTTCTGACGCCAGCCATGTAACTCCTTAGAAGGTAACATTCCTTTCTCAATCCTGTAAGGGGGTCACAGTGACCCACCAATTGCCTTGTATGTGCAGATATCTTTGGTGAACTTTATGCACAATGCCAATATATCATTTCCCTTAAAGATAGTGATTGGTACAGAACAGACTTGGCCAGATGACCTGAGGATATACTGGGCCACACCTAATGGAAGTTCTTAGCTTAAATACTTACTTATAACCTTATTAATGTTACTAGCTGTATTACTTGTATTCTGCCTATTTTATAAGATTATTGTTTTTTGAATTACCGAATGTGTGACTGAGCATCCTATAAAAATAATGATGAGTAGGTGACTTGAAACAATTGACCAAATATATAGTTCTGTAATGTCAACGATTGTAATAGTGTAACTCTAGATATGGGAAGAGGAAACCAGTTTCTGAACCATAACAGACGAGTAAAACAGGCAGCCCAGGGGGTTTTGGCTACTGTTAACAGGGCCTGGTCCAGTAACAGCACTCTGGTGGCCTATCAGTGAAATCTTTGCCTGATCTGGGAATGAGAATCCCTAGTACCATAAGATAAATTGGTCACAAAATTCCTCCCAACCCTTGGTCGAAAATAAGACCGGAAGGGAGGGGATTATAAAATAAAGAGTGTTGCCCACCATCTGATTCTATAAGAATCAAGTCATTAGTCACTGCAGTCACTGACCTATAATACACCCTGAAAGGAATTCAGGGCAAAGATCAGGATGTGGCGCTGTGCTCTGGGAAAACTGGCAGAACTGGCCTGTTAGATATTTTCAGGAGAAAATTTTATGAACCCAGTTTCTTGTATCTTCCCATACTTATAAAAGCACTAAAACCATTAACTAAGATATTTGTCCCTTGGGAATAGCAGAAACCTTCTACCAAGGTATGTGTTTGATTGCATGTACCCCTTTGCCAGAGTCACATACATACTTGCCTCCCCTCCTTACCTCTTCAGAACAGTCCTCAGAGCTTTCTGAAAGACTGTTTTCCAGGTTATAATCCTCAGGTTGGCTCTAATAAAATTTTCCATTTCTTTCTTAGATTGACTAGTGATTCCTTTTTTGATAGGAGCAATACCAAGGGTTAATGGGAGCAAGATAGAAAGACCCTGCGTGTCTGATCTCAGGCAGTTAGCAAACCAGCTTTGACTTCTTATGCCCAGACTATTAGGTGAAAGCAAAATTAACTCCTATTTTGAAGAATTTTCTGTTGTTGTGATTGTCTGTTATAGCAGCCGGCCTCTATCATAAATAAAATGACTCGTTAATAACCTTATTTTTAATCTGATGTAGTTGCTGTATATTGTTTTGAAGAGTAGAGGTAGCTTTAGATAAATATGCCAGAATCCTAATATGGAAATTTGAGATTAAATGAGTGGTGCATTTTAACTTTTATGTATTTAAAAAAGAAAATATTTTCAATACAGAAAGAGATCAGAACAAAAGTGTAAAATATTATGGGGAAAACTTTTCTCTTAACCTTAAGTGAAAATATGTTAACATGTTCCAGATATCCAAGACAGATGTTACCACAATTCTTAGGTTATGTCTACTTAAAGTAGAATATAGAGGTTATTATTAATAGTCAGGAAATTAAGGTCATTCTTAGTGAAAATGCTTAGGTTTTAAATCAAGTCAAACTATGTCACTTTACACATAGCAAACATTAATGTATTATGCTTAATGTGAAAATGACAAGGCAGTGTTGGGGAAGAGGAATTTCCCTCTCTATCCCTTTTGCATTCTTTTGCATTCTTTTGGCTGGACTAATAACAAAGTTGCCACAATACAGAATAACAGAAAAAAAAAAGAAAAAAATTTGTGTGCACAGAAGACTCATAGAAATAGGACCCAGTAAGTGGCCAAAGCAGGCAGCTTTTACACTTTTCAGACAAAAAAACAATTTTTGAGGAATTGACAGGGCTAAAAAACTTAGGTTTGGGGCGCTCAATTAGTGAAGAATCTAATAAGAGTTTGGGCTTGGGATAGTAAATTAAAGAAGTAACAAGGTTTGTTTATATAGGCTTCTTGGCCCCAAATTCCCTATCTCTGGCAGTAAGAGTGTCCTTCTGTCTCCAGAGGCAGGGAGTACACCTTTCACCTGAGAGATGTATTTCCTGCTTTCAGGGAGACACGGAGGTGGGTCAGAGTGTCCCTCTTGCATTGGCTGTTTCTTAAGTAACTTTAATCCAAAATAATCAATATGCCATTGAGGCATATTTTGGGGTGGTCTGCCCTGGGCCCCAACAGCAGCATAGTTTGTGGCTTTATAGTTCTATGGCTGACCATCAAATTCCTTTATGGAACTTCTGTGACATCTTCCTGTGATCTCCTGCAGACTGATTTATTCAAAATCTCTGAGGATGTCTCTGGGATCCTGAGTCTCACTTGTATTTTTTAAATTCCCAGGGGTTTTTGGTGATGAGCAATTTGAATACTATCGCTGTGAAATAGAGTTCTAGCGCCCCAGACTAAGAGCTAAAATAAAAGTAGAAGACAGTCTTAAGTGACTTGTGATTTAATGCGAAGCGATAAGACAAAGACTAAGAAGTAATGAAAACAGTAAACCATTCTCAATATTTACAATATTGTTCGATACAGGAATTTCATTGCTAAAATGATTCTCTACTTGTGCAGTTTTATAGACTTCTTTGGAATTGTTCTTGTTTGATTTCTCAGTGCATAATTTCTGTTTGTTTATTTTTGACTTCAATTACTAACCTCTTTAAGCAAAAGCTTCTTTGAAATTTCAGGTTAAAAAAATGTGTGTAGCAGATGTATACTCTCAAGGCAAAAGAATACAATTATTAATTATCCTATAGCTATTCTCAACAATCAGGTATAACCCATTTATATTACTTTAATGAAAAAATGTCAGCATAGATATCACTTAATTATGTAGCTTTGTAAAAAATATGAATGATACAAAAGAAAAGCACTTATTAAACATGGTGCTGCAGGAATATTTTTACCCCTAGAACCACCAGTTTTATGGCATGATTTGTTAATTACTTAAGGAATATTTGTGGGGAAAACATAGCAATATCCTTTTGATTAAATTAGTGATGGATTGACTCAATTGACTTACTGCCTGAAATCCTTTTTAGGAAATGGGAAACTACAAATTAATAAAAAATGAAAGCACATAGTAGGTGTTCAACGTTTGTTTCAAATATATTTGAACTGAATAGAATCAGAGCAAATATTGAACTTCTGAAGGAAAATTATTTAACTACCAAGAGTGTTTATCCCATTAGATTTGGAAGTTTGCTAAAAACAGGGACAATAATTGTCCAGATTCCTACTACAACCCATTTTGCAATGTGATTGATCAAAGAATACACTGTAGGGAAGCAAAATCTGTGACCCCAAAATGTGTCTCTTTGACATAAGGATTAATTTAGACTGATGAATTTTAAGAAACAGAAGACTCAGGAAGATTTCCTTGTTGCCTCTCCCTTAACTGCCTAAAAGAATTTAGGCAAAGGGGCTGTTCCCAGAATAGAGATACCACCAGAGAACTCTGAAGAGAATATGGGCGGGGTGTGGTGGAGGCAACTCGGCAGGGCAGAGAGATCAGAGTCCACTCTGTGTTAAATCGCCTCTGCAGGGCCCAGCAAACTTCTGTGTACCAAACATTTGCTTTTCCTTTTCTATGTAAATTGCCTTCCTCCCCTTTGAAATCCCAAACCACTACCCCCAACATCCTCTTTTGTCTGAAGCTGACATTTAAGGTAGGGATAATTTTTCTATCGACTTAAAAATGCCTTAAGAAATAGTCTATTAATCAAAAAGTAAAACCATTATAGTCATGCCATTAAAAGAGAGAGAGAGAGAGAAATTGTTTGCGTGTATGTGCGTGATAACCTAGAAAATCAACTGAAAAGTTCTGCACCAAAGTAGTTACAGTTGTGGTCTTTCAGGTTTAGGATCAGGGATGGACTTTATGCTTCTGGATTTTTCTGACCATTTCTGTTTGCAATATACATGTACTGCTGCAAAGATCACAGGAGACTATAAAACAATTTTGTCAGCAACGAAAAAAGAGGAAAAGGAAACCAAAAGTGTGTTTTTACTCATGATTATTCTTGGGTGAAGTACTAACCTGGGTTAAAAAAGTACCTTTTCAGAGTACAGTCTGAAGAAGGAACAGATGTTCTAGGTTGCCTGTTAAAGGCAGGGAGTAATTCTGGGATACTGGAGGAAAACACTGGAAGACGGAACAGGGTTTGGAATCAAAGGAATGTTTGGGTTGTTTTGGATCCAAAAATGGGCAGAAGACCTAAATAGACATTTCTCCAAAGAAGATATACAGATTGCCAACAAACACATGAAAGAATGCTCAACATCATTAATCATTAGAGAAATGCAAATCAAAACTACATTGAGATATCATCTCACACCGGTCAGAATGGCCATCATCAAAAAATCTAGAAACAATAAATGCTGGAGAGGGTGTGGAGAAAAGGGAACCCTCTTGCACTGCTGGTGGGAATGTAAATTGATAAGGTAAGGATTTTATTCACTTTGGAGAGTTACTTAGTTTTCCTGAGTCTTTCTCAGGTATACATGTTTTTAAAGTTTTATCTGAGTTTCTCCTGTTAATCTATGTCAATATAATTAGACCAGCCAGAAGAACCTAGAAGGATAGAGGAAAATTTCTTACTTTCCAACAGCTGCAAAATAGGGTTGTTTGCCATTTTATCGCTCATAATTATAACTGCAGAAAAATTCATATGCAAGACCAAAGATAAAGACTTTGACCATTCATTCTAACTACTTAAACTCATTAACAAATTATACTTCAATATGCTTTGAAGCAGTAATTAAAAACAGCTGAGCTCCCAGGTCAATGGTATTTTATTTAGATCGGTTAATTGTGTACTCTGATGGAATGAAGGTTTCTTCTTTCTTCAGGGCAATCCTTTGGGATGTAGGACTCCCAGTAAATCTTTTCTCTTTCTGTCAAATCCAGATGATTTATATGCAGTAGAAATGAGATTCAACTAAACACCAAAGGCCACAGAGATTTAATTAGCTATCAGCCAGAGACTTTTTTGCTCCTCCTAGGGCCACTATTAAGACCAAGATTAGATTAGCGTGACAAAAGTAAACACATTCTTCTTTATCAGCAAATTTGAGTAAAAGTTCTTTGTATTCTCCAGGTGAAATTTTGAACTCAGTACAAAGGGCTTTACAACTTCAGCATACTCTCTGACAGTACTTGCAATTTTCCTCTATTTTGGAGTAATTTGAATGACAAAATGGCTGGGAAGAAAATCCTAAAATATTGAGATTTGTGGCTTACTCAGTGATTTTCTACGGGCAAGCAAATGTATATATGACTTAAGCACATTCTATGGCCAGCCAACTACCTGGCAGCATCAATTTTAACAAATTATTTTGTACTGAAAAAGCACATTGTTAAACCAGGAGTGACTGGGACATACTAACATTTTTCATTTTATGTTACAGGGGAGTAACACTAATTTTCCCTTTATCCTACTAGGTTCTTAGATGAAACATGCCCCCCAGTAATAAAAAGACAGATTAACAGGAGAAAAACAAACAGATTTAATAACATGTATACCTCCTGTATCAATGAGAGAGACCCAAGAAAACTGAGTAACTCCCCAAAATGGCCCAAGCCAACACCTTAAATATCATCTCTAGCTAAAGACAAAAAAAGATCTTGGTAAGGGAGGGAAGCCAGTTATGGGAAGTTATCAGGCAAAGCACAGTAAACAAGGGTAAGGTTGTTTTGCAGGTTTAAGTCAGTTGCTGTCTCCACTGATATGAATTTCTAAAGATTTAGTCATCCTCCTCTTCCTGGTACAGAGAGGAAGACACCCTTACAAATGGAGATTTCCCTTATAAAGGTAAATGTCCCTTACCAAAGGTTAACTTCTACCCAGTTTTCAGAGATTCTCCTATGTCTGACGTTTCTTAGAAATAACCAGCTCAAGATAATCCTTGTGCAAAGAGGCGTATTTGGGGGTGGCAGATTCTGTTCCACTTCTGTGCCTATAGCCTCTACTCAAGGATTGTTTTTCTTCCTACACCAATAAAGGCACAGGAGATTTTAAAAAATCCATCTCACCTCCATTTTCACTAGTCTTGCTAATGACACAGTGTCTTACTAGCAGATAGGTAGTTTTTCTTTATTAGAAGTTTTCCCTTCTTAGCGTAGTTTTACCTTCCTAGTGTAAAAAATTAATAAACAGAAACTCTAATTAAATAGAATCGGGAGACCAGGAAGGGGAGCGCTCATGCCCTGCTATGATAGCGGAGCCCAACAGGAAGAAGAATGACTCTTCTTTCCTGGCAAGGGCTCAGCCAATGAAAAGCCATGGACTCTGTTCGCTATAGCCCTTCCAACTTCCTTTTCCTCTCTATAAAAGTATTCTCCTTCCCTTGCCACTGGGAGGGACTTTCAGGTGGCTTGCCATGATTGTAGACCTTAAATTGCAATTTTTCTGCTGATTCCAAATAAACTCATCTTTGCTGGAGAAATATTTGGCAGTCTGTTTCAGGTCAACGCTAGAAAGGACACAAAGACTAGGAAGGGATTGAAAGAAAAACTGCTGTCTCAAATCTTCTTAGTTTATGTAGCAAGCTGTGTTATACCTACAGACTCAGGGAAATTGCTAGTAGCTTATTTAATCTTCAGAGCTGGAAATAGATCATGTTTTTGACCAATTTTTTTTCAGAGCCTGGTCATTTGCAAAATGTGTTCTTTTTTTTTTTTTTTTCCTGAAGTGGTATTCTGACCTTCAATTAACATTTAAGTCATCCATGATTATTACAACTTAAATTCATGTAAAGATCAGAAAACACAGTCCAGCAGAAAAGGATCTATCCAATACATTAATGTGTGCCACATCTAAGGCAGGTGGAAAAAAAGAAACTGTAAACAAACACTGAACTTCAACTTGAAGTGAATTACTGGGTAGAGGAGTAGGACAGATTGTCCATAAAGCCATATAAGCACGGTTGTATGCTTTGTAATATCACTTGTGCTGTTCAAGAAGAAAAGAGCTGAGAACCACACATCTGCCAACCCTATACCTGACACTGCAAGTTAGAATAGAAAAAGTAATTAAATGTGGTTGAACCAATGCCAGGAGGAGAAGGAAAAAGCTAGAGTTGATTAACTGATATGCCATCCCAGGAGGCAGTAGTCTCATTTTCTCAAAGTTCTTTCCTCTGGTTTGTACTATTATTGTTTATCTTACTGAATGAGATATTAAAAAATGGAGCAAAGCAATTGTCTTTCCTGGTAAAAAACAAAATTCAACTGAGTAAATTTGAAGATCTAGTTGGCTTTATTCAACAATTCATGAATCAGGCAGCATCCCATCTACAAGTAGAAGGGACCTCCCAGGAGCTGTGCAAAATGAAAGGCTTTAGGGCTTCCCTGGTGGCGCAGTGGTTAAGAATCCGCCTGCCAATGCAGGGGCCACGGGTTTGAGCCCTGGTCCGGGAAGATCCCACATGCCGTGGAGCAACTAAGCCTGTGCACCACAACTACTGAGCCTGCACTGTAGAGCCCAGGAGCCACAACTACTGAGCCCGCGTGCCACAGCTACTGAAGCCTGCACGTCTAGAGCCCATGCTCCGCAACAAGAGAAGCCACCGCAATGAGAAGACCACGCACCACAGCAAAGAGTAGCCCCTGCTCGCCACAACTAGAGAAAGCCTGTGTGCAGCAACAAAGACCCAACGCAACCAAAAATAAATAAATAAATAAATTTATTTTCTAAAAAGGCTTTATAGGTAGGAGGTTGGGACAAAGATATTAAATGTGCGGATTATTTCAGGCAAGGCTACCTTCCCTTCGGGGAAGGCAGAGTGTTTTATCAGGTAGATTACCTCACTAGTATTGATCAGGAAATTCCAGACCAATTGGTTTAAAATTCCCCTCCTGGGAGAGGCTGAAACTGCAGTTAGGTTAGTTATTAAGTCGTGGTGGGGCTTAACACAAATGACTCCATTCTGGGCTTGTTTCTTTTCAACATTCCTAATGCTTATGAGGTTAATGGAGAGAATATATTGTAATTTATTGCTGTAAATGGACATATTTTAGAGAAATAAAATCAAGGATGACATTATCTCATTTCTTAAAAAGGCTAAAATTCATGCTAACATATTTTCAAGTAACATTTTAAAAATGGATTTTAGGACTCTGTGCCGAGGAATCATTGTTTTTTTCCCCCAAACTTAGGTTTTTTGTTTTTTTTTTTAAGGAAATTGACTGTAAGTATGAATTTATGAATTAATAAATTTAATTTTCTGACAGAGTAGTATAAAGTTGATGACATTCAACTTTTATCTGATATCATTATCAGAAAATTTCTAATATTGAAGCTGTTAAAGGGAAACCACAAGTCCAAAATGGCATCACTTGTGCTAAATCCCAAGATACCAAACCTGGATTTAATACCTGACCTAACTGCAGTTTAAACTTTTCCAGGAATGTAACCTTAACTGGCTAGTCTGGAATTATCTGTTCAGCATCAATGAGATAATCTGTCACATAGGCCCTCTCCAGCCCCCAAAGGACGAAGAGGCAATGTCCCCTGCCGATCCCTTCCCTTCCCTCAAAACACGATGGCCTGGCCTAAAACAATTTTTTTTTTTTTTTTGGTATTAACTTCCTTGTCCCACCTTCCTCTTATAAAAACCCTCCATTTTGTACAACTCCTCAGAGCGTCTTTCTATTTACTAGATAGGATGCTGCCCAATTCATGAGTCATTGGATAAAGCCAATTAGATCTTTACTCAGTTGAATTTTGTTTTTTTAACAAACAAAATATTAGGTATAGAAATGATGAAGACAAAACCTTAGATAACATATAGAAAAGAAGGGGGAAGTGATCAAGATGGTGGAGTAGGCGGAAGCTGAGCTCACGTTCCCTCAGTAACACATCAAAAATACATCTATATGTGGAGCAACTCTCATGAAAACAAACTGGAAACTGGCAGAAAGACTCTTCTACATCCAAGCCTATAAAGATGCACATGGAGTTGGGTAGAAAGGGCAGAGAATGAATCAGGTTGGGACCATGCCCCCAGCAGGAGACACAGTAGGGGAGGGGGATATCATGGGCTTGGAGATCTTCCCTGGGGAGTGAGGGATTCCAGCACATATTGGGCATCCCAGCCTTGGGGTCTGACACCAGGAAGATGAAAATCAGTGAGAGTTACAGGAGGACTGTAGGAAAACCAAGACTCTGCTCGTGAAACACACACACACACACACACACACACACACACACACACACACACACACGCTTACTTCCTGGAATAAGATGAAAAAACCAGATTGAAATTGCCCAGGGGTCTGGTCAGTTTCCTGCAATACTCGAACTCCTCTTGCTCCAGCACAGTTACCCACAGCTACCCACTAGTGTGAAGACTGCCAATGCCAAGGAAAGTATGCACTGGGGGGCATGGAGTTGGCTTAGAACCTGGCACTGCATCTGAATGGGGCAAGGGTGGCCAGTGCTGGCACTTGCAAAGGAGGATGATCAGGAGCTTTCTGGCATTCTGACTGGCTTGCAGTGCCCACTCTGGGCCCTCTTGCTCCAGTGATGCTCTCCTCTGGGGCAAAGGTGTTGCTGGGAGGAAGGAGAGTACACACTTAGAGAAAACGAGCCAACTCAGACCCGACCCTCATGGCTTCTGCTCCAGTACCTTGGGACCAGACCCCAGCCCTGATAGGGTGGTAACAGCCACTGAGCAGAGGGGAAGCCCTAGCTCACACCTGGCTGTGGCCCCAGCCCCTCCGTCTCCAATCCCAGCCCCCTTAAAGGTGATAGCTGTCAGCACACCCTGAGGAAGACCTGAACCTTGCTTACTTCAGATCCAGCTCTACAGACAAAGCCACTGGGCACATGTAGATTGCATAGGGATGCTCCCAAACAAGGACACAACTTCAAGACAGGGATAGGGAGCTGTTTCACCTAATTTCATAGAGTCAGAAAGTTAAACAAAATGAGAAGACAGAAGAATATGTTTCAAATGAAAGAAAAAGGGAAAAACCCTGAAAAATCAACTAATGAAACAGAGATCAATAATTTACCAGATGAAGGGTTCAAAGCATTAGTAATAAAAATGCTAAGGGAACTTGGGAAAATAATAGATGAACACAGTGAGAATTTTTAACAAAGTACTGGAAAATATAAAAAAGACCCAGATAGAGCTGAAGAATACAATAACTGAAATGAAAAACATACTCGAAGGAATTAACAGCAGACGAGGTGATATAGAAGAACACATACATGATCTGGAAGATAAAATAATGGAAATTGCCCAATGAGAAAAAGAAAAACAAATTCTAAAAACTGAGGACAGTTAGGTCCAGTCCCTGGCGGTCTAGTGGTTAGGACTCTGCACTTTCACTGCCGAGGGCCCAGGTTCAATTCCTGGTCAGGGAAATAAGATCCTTCAAGCCATGCAGCACGGGAAGGAAGGAAGGAAGGAAGAAGGAAGGAAGGAAAGAAGGAAGGAAGGAAGGAAGGAAGGAAGGAAGGAAGGAAGGAAGGAAAAAGAAAAAGAAAAAGAAAGAAAGAAAGAAAGAAAGTCAAAAAATGAGGACAGTTTAGGGTACCTGTGAGACAACATCAGGCATACTACTATTCACATTATAGGAGGTCTCAGAAGGAGAAGGAAGAGAGAAAGGGTAGAAAATATATGTGATGAAATTATGGCTGAAAACTTCCCAAAGCTAAAGAAAAAAACCCAGATTCCCAGGTACAGGAAGCAAAGATTTGGCAAACTATACTGTCTAAGCTTCAAAGTTCTTACGTTGCCTACCCCATGGAGATAGTAAAGTGATTGAAAGAGAATGCATGTAAAGCTCAAAACATCATCATATTTTATACAATAAATGGTGGCTGCTGTTGTTGTTAGTGGTGATGATATTATTAATGTGTGAATTTATATTTACTCAATGTATTCATTTTTAATCTTTATAGAGCTGTGAGATAACTTCTATGTGTGTTATTATTGCAGACACACAAACACATACCTTGTGTGCAGATGGTATTTGAGTATTACAGTGAATATTCTTGGGTGAGCAATACTAGATATGTTTTCTTCTCTATATACTATCTTTTTCTGCTCTTTTAGCAAGATTTATTTCTCCTTGAATGTGGTCTGTATTTAATCTATAAAACGTGTATGATTCACCAAAAAAAAAAAAAAAAATTAAGAAATGGTTGACATGTTTACGTTCTTTTACCCTTGCTTTCATTTCTTTGCAACTAATCTTAACAGCTACAGCAGTCAGATTATATTTTACTTCTTACTTCCACATACCCTTTATTTCCCCGCTATGCATTTTTACTTAGAAGAAAATAAAATTAAATTAATAAATTAATAAAATTAACCAATAATGTAGGACTTACATAGTATTGAGAAGAGACGAGTTGGAGCCAAAAAGATAATCTTCTTTCTTCTTCCAAAAAGAATTTCTGTACTTCTTAAAATATTTATCAGAGAAGTTGTAATATTATCATAGTAAACTAAATCAAAAATGTTATTAAATTTTCCCCTACACTTGTCTTAAATTATAAAATAAATGATATCTTCAGATAAATGTTACAACCATCAGAAACCATCAGTCAGGATTAATGGAGGGAACAAACTGAGACAAAAGTCAAAGTCAGGTTAATAGTTATGAAAGGAATTAGGCTTTAAAATAGTTTATTGAGAGCTTTCAATGTTACTGCAACTGTTCTGTGATCTCTTGTGCATGTTCTGTCCTTCATATGCCGACACTTTCCTTAAAAGTATGGTTACCAGGGGGGAAGGTTTGGGGAGAGGGATAGATTGAGAGTTTGGGATTGACATGTATACATTGCTATATTTAAAATAGATAACCAACAAGGACCTACTGTATAGTACAGGGAATGCTGCTCAATATTCTGTAATAACCTAAATGGGAAAAGAATTTAAAGAAGAACGGATACATGTATATGTATAACTGAATCACTTGGCTGTACACCTGAAACTAACACACCATTGTTAATCAACTCTACTCCCATATAAAATAAATTTTTTTAAAATTTGCCAACAACAACAACAAAAACATTCATCTTTTACGTTCAGGTGGAACTCAGACTGAAGATACAATAATGCTGTTGTCTACCAGGAAACAGCCATTTGTAAAGGCATTACTGATGATTCTTTTGATAGTTCTGTTGTAAAGGATGAACCTGTTACCTTGAACAGGTTTTGCATTTCAGGATTCCTGAAGTTGAGGGGAGCACTGAGGGTCAGGTGGAGCTTGGTTCAAAGGTGTGAAATATTAACTTATAACTAATTCAAAAAATTTCAAAGTGAGTATTGTACAATATAAGTATGGCTGGTTTATTTTTTTAAATTAATTAATTAATTTATTTATTTTTGGTGCGTTGGGTCTTCATTGCTGCTTGCGGGCTTTCTCTAGTTGCAGTGAGCGGGCGCTACTCTTCATTGCAGTGCGCGGACTTCTCTTTGCTGTGGCTTCTCTTGTTGCGGAGCACTGGCTCTAGGTGTGCGGGCTTCAGTAGTTGTGGTACGTGGGCTCAGTAGTTGTGGCTCGCGGGCCCTAAAGTGCAGGCTCAGTAGTTGTGGCACACGGGCTTAGTTGCTCCGTGGCATGTGGGATCTTCCCAGACCAGGGCTTGAACCCATGTCCCCTGAATTGGCAGGTGAATTCTTAACCACTGTGCCACCAGGGAAGTCCCGGCTAGTTTAAATTTATGTCAATTTCTGACTTCCATTGGAATATGAACACTTATGTCTGTTAGATATGTCTTGAAGTTACTTAAATTAAATCTACATAATTGAAAAAATGTAATACCAGAAACATTCATACCTAGATTAAATAAAATTTAGGGTTCATTGTTTAATGATTACATGGATTAAAGAATACTGATTACTTTGCAATTGACTAAAATCAGTATGTACATCTTTTTTTAGCAGTTTTCCCCTTGATAGTATTTTCAAAAATCAACCATATCAATATGTATCTTAGGTAGTTTTCAATTTATGTGATTTCCCCTCCACCATTTTTAGTATCTTCTGAACCAATTTGTCCACAATTTTTTTCAGTTTCTCTGAAAAACTAGTATAAATAAACCTAGATTTTTAAACAAAATTAAACTTTAATGGTAGATAGTATTGATATGGAATTTTTCCAATATGCTTTCGCCCTTCAATAGGCTTTTCACAAACCATCCTATTGCTAATCTCGAGAAAGGCCATTTCTTAAGCTCAGAGACAAAAGTGGACTTTTCCGCCATGATGAGAAAATGTAAGAGCTTTGAAGACCCCTCATCTCTAGGATGAAAGCGCTGAGGCTAAAGATCAGACAGTGGGGTTTGCATTTTCTTTCTTTATAAATATATGCAGTTTCTATATTCCCAGCATACATTTGGACATAAATTACCTTAATTTCATAATATTTTCTTCTTTATTTATACCTGTTTATGTTGTTTGTATGATGTATTTACTGTCAAATGTGTTTCATACTTTGTGGCAGATTGTATTTTCCAAGAAAGGTGCCCACTGTTTCTCATTCCACATGTTCTTGCATTTTTACTTCAACCTTTCTTCCAAGGAGAGGTTGGGTGTATGCCCCCTCTCCTTGAATCTCGATGGCCTTGTGACTATAGTCACGTGATACCATGTGGCTTTTGGTGGTAAGTCGTAAGAAGTGATACAACTTCTAGTGGCTTAGGATGCTTGCTCCTATGCCATTAAGATTGAGGTGGTTTGTTTCACAGGAATAGATAACTTGAACTAATCTCCAAAATTGTATACTTTCTTTAGGATGCCTTTCATCTGCTTATTCAAATATTTAAGTAAAACAGTTACGTTGAACCAGACCTCGTAACACAGATTGAATTCCCTTCTTTTTCACTGTCTTGGTGGGATTGTTTTTCATCAGTTTTTCAAGGACTAGTCATCATGGCTGTATATACTGGAAAGAGAAATTAAAGTTTGCAAGTGACTACATAATTTGACATTGTTATAAATTTATTTTACATAACCCAAATTGGGCCAAAACTAAGTCAAATATTTTTTCTTATTTATGATATAATAATTTTGGAGGTCTAATAAGAGCATCTCAACTCTAACTGCTTAGAGTTTTATTTGTAAGCAGATAAATAGCTGCACATTTTTCTTTACACCTTGCTAGGTATGCCAATAAGAATTATTATATATAGAATCTTCTTTACTCTGCTTACACACTCTCCCAAAGCAAGACTATGTACCACTTCACACACTTCTGTGCTCACTCACTTTTATTCATGGGCCCTGGGGTGGCCTTCATAATATCTGACTGTTTTGATAGTAGAAACCATGATGTTTGCCTTCTGAGACAGAAGTCACCTGAATATAGGTCTTCTTGTATCTGAGGCTACAAATACTACTTACCCTAATTGCTTTCATAACTATTAACTTGATCTTGACTTTTGTCTCTGTTTGTTCCCTGCATTAATCCTGAGGTTTCTGACTGGCTGCTTCTTTATCCCCAACTTATGGCAATTCCAATTCCTAAGCTTCTTCGATGCCAGGACCATTATTTGTTTCCTGCTTTGCTTTGAATCTTTGGTCCTGATCTCTTACCATACAGCACTAACATAAACCAGACAGGAAGTCCAGTTAGAGATGAAGCAAGAAAAGTAAGTACTGTCATTGTAAATATATCACCTCAGTTAATCATTTTGTAAAAGACAAGTTAAAAGATGTAGTTATTTTTTCCAGTATCACAGATTTCCAATTCATGTTATCACTTGGGCATAAGCACAAAATGAAAATAAAAGACTAATTAGGCAAATAAAATAAATCTGTGCAGCTGCTTTACACAGTTCAGCACATGAAAGTGAAATTTGCCATCATTAGAAAAACTCAGATGTCAGAATGCTAATCACAATTAGCATCCCTTCCCTAGCACCACTGTATCGTTTCTATCATGATCTTCCTGTTCTCCAATGACTGTTTCGTCTTTCTTAAATTGAGAGGGGACAACCTTCATGCAATAAATCATTAACATTTAGAAATAGGAAGTCAGTGTATTGTAATAAAACAGGACTGGAACATAACTTTTTGATGTTAGCTGGATACATTACCTCCGAGTCCTCATCTGTGAAATGGACATAATAGTTTCCTATCTCATAGGGTGTTTATAAGAATTCAATCATACAACTCATACAGAATGCTCAGAGCAGTCCCTGGCATGTTGGTAAGTTCTCAATAGTTTTGACTTCTGTTATTTCAGTGCAGTCAAACAAAGCACTTTGAATATGAACCATTTGATCAGAAGTGTATCAACCTCTTTTTCCCACTGTGAGCACCGTACCACAGCCAGGAAGGGCTGGGGTCTGATTAGCTGTTTTATTGGTTCCATGTATTGGGACTTAAACCCAATTCTTTCTGTTCTCTTAATGGATTGGGTCACTTCTTGTTTTTTGTCACCTGCACTGGCTCCTGAAACTACATGCTGTCTTCCTATCAGCTTTGCACCTAAGCTCCTGACTTCGGGATGTGTACCTTGTTTCTAACCAGCACCACAAAATATAACTTTTTTTCTTTCATGTGTTCATTGTAGAGAACCAGGAAAACACAGGAAAGTTCAGAATAGAAAATTTAGAGCATAGATATTATTGGCATTTTGATTTTTCTCCCTCGTAGTCTCTTTTTCTCCTCACAAGTGTATATTAAAGCAATTTGCTGAAAATACTGTATATACTATTATATATGTTGATAGTATGTTCTTTTTTTTTGAATCCTACTTGGTTCCCTCTGTTCTTTTTTTTTTTTTTTAACATTTATTTATTTGGTTGCACCAAGTCTTAGTTGCGGCTCCAGGGTTCTTTAATTGTGGCTTGCTGGCTCCTTAGTTACTGCACGTGGGCTCCTTAGCTGTGGCATGCAAACTATTAGTTGCAGCACACATGTGAGATCTAGTTCCCTGTCCAGGGATCGAACCTGGGCCCCCTGCATTGGGAACGCAGAGTCTTATCCACTGCGCCACCAGGGAAGTCCCGATGATAGTATGTTCTGATCTACTTCCTTGCCAGGATTTAATATATACAGTTGTCCCTGACTTCCACAATACCTGGTTAGTTTGTTTCTGTTATTTCTTCTGCAGACAACACTGGCTTAACCTCAAGTAGCTTTGGGGATTTTCTGGATTCCTCTTGCTTTGCTCCCAATGCACTTGATTCTTCCCACTCATTGAAAAATTATCTCATCTTTTCAGACTGAAAACATGCCCACTGTTGCTGCTTTTTCCGAGATTAATACAGACACTGTCTCTGTCACCCCAGTTCCTTATTTGACATGAAGTGGCTATTTGGAGTTTCAATTAATTATGAGCACAAAAACCCTCCTTAAGCAGCTACCTGTTTAGCTCTTTACCTGAGACCTTGATGAACTTCAGAAGATTCCCAAGTAAAAGCAGATGGAGTGTGAGAAAGAATCCCAAAGCTTTCATTAGGTTCTTTTTTTAAAATTTAATTTAATTTTTTATGACTTTATTTTTAAAAAATTTTATTTTATATTGGAGTATAGTTGATTAACAGTGTTGTGTTATTTTCAGGTGTACAGCAAAGTGATTCAGTTATACATATACATGTATCTATTCTTTTTCAAATTCTTTTCCCATTTAGGTTATTACAGAATATTGAGCAGATTCTTCACTTAAAGTCCATAACTTAAGAAATTCCAAGACCCACAGGTCTCAGTAATAATTATTCTCAAGTGAGCAAGGTTAGAATAAGAGCTAGCAAGGATTCTGCACAGCACCAAAATATCCAGTGAAACAAATGTATCATAAAAACATTAAATGTATTATTAATTTATAAAATATAGTGGAAATTAATGTCTGAGAGTAGATGTTTATATATTTTATTATGAAGAAGTGTCTCTCACAATTTGAGTCAACCAAAAAATAAGAACTAAGTAACAGACATAGTTATTTAGGGTGTACAGGGTAAATAAAATGAGTCAAATGTGATGTACCTTTAAATAGCTTACAGAGTAGCATAGGATATAGGCAAATATACAACTAAACATATATCCAGCTAACCATTGTGGTGATATAGGAGTAGCACACATGAAGTGTTATATACAACTAAACCAGACTGTGATGAATGCAACTTTAAAGACAACAGATTAACAAAACAAAAAAGATAGATGAGTAGATTGAAGTAACCACTGAATGTAGAGAACAATAATTATAATGTCTTATATAAAGGGTTAAGCCAACACATGTTAGAACTGAAAATATGGAGTACATATTGGAGGAGAGGTAATGCAGTTAAATTATCTTTATTTTGGAAGAATAACTTTTAACTTTTTGGGTTAACTCTAAAAAATTTATGATAAGTTCTAAATAAATATAAATTAAAGGCATAATTTCCAAACTATAGAGGGAAGGATGGTGAGAAAAAGTAATATAGTCAAAACAAACAGAAAAGGAAATATAAGAAAACTATGAGAAATAAGAATCACAAAATAAGATAGTTTAAATAAATACGAATGTATCAGTAATTTTAAAAAATTTAAATGTTCTAGCAAAAAATGCAAAGCCGATGTGATATCATAGAGCACACATGTGCACATACACACATGTGCACACATATTCACCACTCTGTTGTTTACAGAATACCTATATAAAACATGAGAACACAGAAAATTCAAACTAAAAAAAATAGAAAAATATATAGCAAATAAATACCAATCAAAATAAAACAGGTATAGCTACGTTAATAGCAGACAACATAAAAGTCACTGAAAAAATATTTATGTAAATTAATGGAGATCTTTATATAAAGATAAATGTTGCGAGGCAGCAAGAAGGTATAAGATATATATATGTGTGTGTGTGTATATATATATAGATATATATTTGGCTCAAGAGCATAAAGCAAAGCCTAAATAATTGCAATAAATGCCCCATCAAAATTAAAACCATAATGAGATAGTTCTAATAAACCTCAGAATTGCTAAAATCAAAAAGACTGATAATACTGAGCATTGACAGGGCTATGGAGTGAGAGATACTCTAATACATTGCTGATAGTTGTGTAAACTGCAACAACCACTTTGGATAAAAACCTGCCATCTTCCATGAAAGTTATAATTAAACTCAGCCTATTTCATTCCAGTTATAATCTAACAGAAATATAAGCACACGCACAACAAGTGTTGTGTTCAGGAATGATCATACAGCATTGCTTTCAATCACCCTAAAAGTTCATCTCCTATAGAATGGATAAATGAGTTGTGGCATATTTACATAAAGAAATACATTTAGCAATGAAAGTGACTAAACTGCAGCCAGAACCAGTAACATGGAAAAGCTGAATTAAATAAGCAGATAAAATTAATATAAGCTGCATTATTGCATTTATCTATAGTTCAAAAACAAACAAAGGAATCTATGGTGTTAGAAATAAGAATCATGATTACCCTCTGTATCTGAACCTCTGAATTCTATGTATGTACATACATATGTATTTTCCTAGCCATCTACCTACCTATCACGTATCTTACTGTCATCTATATTTATCTGTTTATCTATCTGTCTATCTACCTAGCTATTTATCTATACTTCATTTTTTCCTATCTTAGAGAGAAAAAAATGCATAATAGAGGGGACAAATAAATGAGGGTATTTCTACTTTAAAGCTACATTTTAAATGAATTCGGAGAAAAAAGATATTATCTGCTGCTCTCAAATAAGAGAACAGAGCAAACACCTTGGAGCCATGGGTAGAATGATACAGATGTTTTGGATAGGTATTTCTGCGTATGGGAAAGAAACTTATCAAATACAGGTAAAATGACAACTAAGCAACACTCAGAGCTCAGTTGAGGCTAGCATTTAAATAATTCATATCTAGCATTTATTATGGGCCAGACACAGCTGTAAACACTTTGCACATATAACTTCATTTAATCCTCACAACAAACCTAGAAGACTTCTGTTCTTCAAGTAATCTACAGAAATTTGCACAGCTAATAAGTGAGGCTTCTGGGATCTGAATACAGATATGTTTATTATGTAATTACTGAGGTCATGCAGTTTTTCTCTAGAATTCAACAGACTGAGCCTTAGAAAATAGATGCTTGATTAGGATGTGGCAATAACAGTGTCACTGAAGTCCCAGTATTCAAGACAATAAAGGTGCTGGTAAAGTATTTTGAAACAGTTGGTCATGAAAGTGCAGTGCACACATGTATACAAACTACAGTGATAGGGTTCCTAATATAGCATCCTTCACTGAAAATTAATCTGACTATATCCACCCTATGAAGGAAAAGATGAAATATTATCAATGCAACAAATTTTATTGGAAGTTTAGCTATTTTCCAGGTCCATTTCTTTAGATCAGAAATCATAATCCTCATAATTCATAATTCTTTCCATTCTCTTTATTTTTCCATTAATGCCCTGGTAAGTCTTAGAAGGTGAAGAGCTGATTTCACTCATGTGCAGTGAAGTACACGTAAGGACAGGAGATAATGAATGAAAATCTTTTCAAAGTCATGCTTGCCAAAATTGCCTAATACCAAAATTTAAAAAATAAATCTCATGATCAAATATTCTAAAATGCGTTATTCTAATAAGACTATAATTATTATATTTTAGTGAAAGTATTATTAAATTATTTAATTTTAACACAAGATATGTTTATAGACCAATTCTTACTCGAAGAGGCTTATATTATAAACAGAAATATTCGGACTACGTTTTTTAAATAAAATGTCCACCCTGCAGTACTTCAATCTCTCCACTGTTGTAACCAAATCTTTAACTGTATAAATACATTTTTATCATGATAGCTTATCCTTATTGGTCTCTTCTTCATTCTGAAATCAAAGCACAGATAAAATGTGATGAAACAGAAAAGTTAGATGAAGTTGTATAAACACTTTTTCATCTCTAGGTCAGTACTTTTAAATGTATGGATTGCTATCAGAAAGAACTTTCCCAGACAAATGAAGAGAAATATATATGGGGGTAGGAGGGTGAGGCAAGGGATGGTCACTCAGAGTTATTAAGGTGTTAAGCTAAAAATCAGCTAACATTACAATATACACTTGTGTATTCTTGCTAATATTCACTATGATCCACTCAAGACCCGCTGACATTCTTTGAATGCTAAATGGATTTTGCTTCATTTTGTCCTCTAAATGCGTAAGCTACTCATATCCTTTTGTACCCAGACTGGTAACTGTTAGAAAGATGAATTCCTATCACATGATTCTCTGTACTCTCCACTGGAAATATATTTTCCCTTCTCCCCTTCCTCCCCAGCATCATAATTATGATCATCACCACCATCAATATCACTATGATCATACAAGATCATATAAGAATTTTATTAATAAAATGTCAATTTTTTGTACCCTTCTCTAACTTTACTGGAATGTAGCATTGTTTCTGCAAAAATCGATTCATTGAGATGGGACTATTGTTTCATTTTGACTTTGTGTCAGCTTTTCTATTTAAAAAGGGTATTTATTTGTCTAACATAAACCAATCAGAACCACCATCATCATAAAATATTTGCCTTACATATTTTCTGTGCTTTGTAAGATGTGTGAAATATTTTCAGCTTTGTTATTTTATTTGATTACTACAAAGTCTTGTGAGTTAATGAACTATATAATTTTCATTATTTCCTAATTGAGGAAACTGAATTTAGAAAGAAAAACTAATATGCTCAAAGTCACACAGCCAGTGTATAAACAAAATTTTCTAACTTCGGTTTAACACAGTAGTCTTAAAAAATGATGATTAGTTTTATTCTCTTCCTTATGCTCAGTGCTAATTTTTATTATTAATCAAAGTTTCTCAGTTTTTAAAAAAAAATTTCTGTCCAACCCTTTAATTCGTTTGTAAACTCATTGGGAATAGTACAAAATTAGAAGTATCAGCCCTGTAAATGGAATTTTTAAGTTTCTCTTGTTCAGTCCTTAAGACTATAACCTAAACATGAATTACTATATTTGCCTTATATCACACTCTCTGAAGATTGTAAAACCACATTGCAAAACCCAAATAGTCTGTTACGTATAACAATTTCATCAAAATTTCACCTGGAGATATCTCAACCCTAGGTGATATGTTGCAGCCAATTTCTTGTGTTACATTCATTGCTTCCTCAGAGCTGAGCCCAGTGTCAGGTAAATATCAAGCACTCAATAAGTACTCTGTGTGTGTGTTTGTTTTTAATAGCTTGTGTTGGATTTCTTTTGCATCATACTGATCAAAAATGCTATATTGCTCATACAGTTGTTCAAGGATTCCTGTCAAAAACTGGATTCTGATATTATGAACCAAATGTTAGTTTTTAGCATTTACCTATAGGATTATTCTTTTCAAAATGAAAATCTGAACTATTTGAGAGTGGCCTTAAAATCGATACTCAAGGGGCTTCCGCCTTGAGAGTCCGCCTGCCAATGCAGGGGACACGGGTTCGTGCCCTGGTCCGGGAAGATCCCACATGCCGCGGAGCGGCTGGGCCCGTGAGCCATGGCCGCTGAGCCTGCGCGTCCGGAGCCTGTGCTCCGCAACGGGAGAGGCCACAGCAGTGAGAGGCCCGCGTACCGCAAAAAAAAAAAAAAAAAGATAATGGCTATAATTCCCTGTGCTATACAGTATATCCTTGTTCTATTTTATACATAGTAGTTTGTATCTGTTAATCCCGTACCCCTAATTTGTCCCTCCTCCTTCCCCTCTCCCCTTTGGTAACTACAAATTTGTTTTCTATATCTGTGAGTCTGTTTCTATTTTGCATATACATTCATTTATATTAATTTTTAGATTCCACATACAAGTGATATTATATAGTATTTGTCTTTGTCTGACTTATTTCACTAGCATAATATTTTCTAAGTCCATCCACGTTGCTGCAATGGCAGAATTTCATTTTTTTTATGCCATATTCTTATATTTCCTCACTTCTTCGTAAAAATGCTTGGTAGAAGGAGTGGGTCTGTGACACAAGCCATCTTAAGTCCTTCCCTGAGAATTTAAAAAAAATTTAGAACTAAACAGGTCCTTTAGTCTCTCTTGATAAGGCTGTAAAGATAAGTGGGAGTTACTAGTAGGCATGATATCAGCAGTGGTAAATGAAATTTATAGACAAGGGAAAAGAAGAGAGAGACAGAGAAACAGAGAGATAACTTGGTGATAATTAACCACAAGTTCCAAAGGACCCAGAAGCTAGTTCCAACTTTATTTTTCTTGTTTCATTTTTACTAGAGTAAATAATTTACCTGCTATTTCCTAAGCTGTTTATCGTTTGGATTTCTGCCCCTTGCAACCAATAACTCTGTTATTACATCCCTACTCTCTTGTCAGCAGATAAATTTATCTATTTGCACTGTCATTTTTATTTAAATATATTTTAATTATTATCTTGGAGCCAATTTTCATTTGACACAGTTATTTTTAAAGGTCACATTTCAAAATGTAATTGATGAATCAGTGCCTTTGTGATCATGTATTTTATAGGTTAAAAATGATCAATCCATGGTAATTAACTTTTACAACCCTATAAAATTGCAAAGGTGAAATGCTTACCTGACTGCAGTTAATGAAAATTTCAACCTGACAATCAGAAAATGTTCATAAACAACATAATCTAGTCCAGAATCAATGATGACATCTGAATCTAGGAGAATGATGTTAAGGATTGGAAATATGGGATCTTTTGTTTCTACCATCTGTTGAAATATAATTAGTCTTCATCTCATTACTCTTGCTCTATAAAAATCTCTGCAAATGACTGTTACAACTGCAAGAAAAACTATTACTTCACTTTTAGGCTTATATACCCAACTGTCCAAATATTTTCATTCAGATGTGCAAAATACACCCAAATCCAACCTTATGATGAGACTATGCACATTATATTCCAGAGAAAATTTGTGTCTTCTGTTTTTCCAATGTTAGTTGATGGTGCCTCTATCTATAGTCATCCAAACCAGAAATATGCGAGTGGTCTCCCTCCTTCTCATCTATATCCAACAATATACCATTCATGGATTAATTCTTTTATATGGCCTGCCCTAATGTGACAGGTACACAGTGCTAATTGCTAAAGGAAACTCACAGGACCCAAAGTGGCAATGCTGACAAATCTCCAGCTCATTGCAGGAAAGATGTACGATACAGTCACAGCATTAAAATAAGGATATGTATCACAGCCAAAGGCTGCCTCACGGTAAAGTGTCTGGAGAGGCCAGGAGTAAGTTCCAGCTGTCCTCCCTCTCTAAGGGTCTTCCCATGACACACTTCCTTTCTTGAACCAGAAACCACCAATGTGTGAATGGAACACCTCAGAATAAGTGGACCCCAAATTTAGTTTCAGTTGGGGTTCCTTATACCCTACCAGTCATGTAGGCATATTCTTTTTTTTTTTTTTAATTTATTATTTATTTATGGCTGTGTTGGGTCTTTGTTTCTGTGCGAGGGCTCTCCCTAGTTGCGGCAAGCGGGGGCCACTCTTCATGGCGGTGCGCGGGCCTCTCACTATTGCGGCCTCTCTTGTTGCAGAGCACAGGCTCCGGACGCGCAGGCTCAGTAATTGTGGCTCACGGGCCTAGTTGCTCCACGGCATGTGGGATCTTCCCAGACCAGGGCTCGAACCCGTGTCCCCTGCATTGGCAGGCAGACTCCCAACCACTGTGCCACCAGGGAAGCCCCCATGTAGGCATATTCTGGATGCATTATGCAGGGGTCTTACCAAGACTAGGGGCAATTCATAAATCTCATTGTTTAGAAGCTGGTGTAAACTTCCCTGAAACTTCAAAGACTTATGGCTACCAAGCAGCATTTATTAATCAATATGTCACATGCTGACTTGGAGTCAGTGCCAGGCCAGATACATTTGTAATTTTTACTGAAATAAGAATAAATTCCTGCCTGCTGGAATTAATCCTCAAAGCACAGAACCCCGTCTCCTATCAAATAAAGCTTAACTTTCTTACTATGTTATCAAGATCCATTGTGACTGGTATCTGTCAGTCTCATAACATTCAGTTATAATCTGTGCTCTGTTAGCAGTGAATTGCCTGCTGTTCTCTATGTGTGCAGGGCTTTAGTGTAAGCCCTGAGAGTTGGTTTTTCTTTTTTGTGATGTAAGTGCCTGACTTAAGCTTTGAGTGCCAAGACATTCACTTCAAAGATGGCTATCTCAAGTAAACACATTGCCCCAGCCATACAGCTAGATAAAGCACCAGGCCAGTCACTTCCCCCCTCCCTCTCCCTCTCCCCACCGCCCCCCCCCCAGGCTCCTTTGTTTTAGAGATCTTGGTGGATTTTGATAACTGACAATTTGGGCTGCTTTTTCTTTTCCTTCTCACTCTTTAAATTCCTGCTTTTATGTCTTAAATTCACCAATGTAGAGTGAGACCAAGAAACCCCAGGTCCTGACCCTCAACCCCAATAAAAGCAGAACCCCAGGCCCATTTTCTCTCTTCCCCTACCTCACCACCTCCCCCATGACCTTGTTGTGAGGCCCCAGGTGTGCCATGGGATTTCCAGGACTTATAAGTAATAAATCTCTTTTTTTTCCCCAAAGCTTCCTGATGGTTATTGCTGAAGGCGTCTTGCGGTCATAATAAGAACCACAAGGGCCAGTCCAGCCACAACGCTGGAAATTGATAGGCTGAAGGGCACTCGACAAACGCTATTTCATATATCCATGCTCAGAGTCTCTCCTGGTGTCCACCAAAATATGGAGAGGTGCATCTTAAACCATTTGTCATTTTCCTTAAGACAGGAAAAACAAACAAACAAACATGGTTTTCTGTATTGCCAAGGCAATGCACACTACATTCAGGTTTGCTGCTCCAGAGCATTTACTATGTAACTCAGAACTTCCACATATGAATTTGGCTTATGTTTTGGTGTATGCTGCAAGTTAAGCAGCCTGGCTGCTTAATGTTTGGCTTTTATATAACAGCAGCATCTGTGCTACAGGATACTGCAAAGAGCCTATGGCAAGGCCTGCTTAGAGATAGGAGACACATTACAAATTTTCAGGTTTTGGGAACAAAACTCTAGTGCACTTTTTTTTTTTTTAACATCTTTATTGGAGTATAACTGTTTTACAATGGTGTGTTAGTTTCTGCTTTACAACAAAGTGAATCAGTTATACATACACATATGTTCCCATATCTCTTCCCTCTTGCGTCTTCCTCCCTGCCACCCTCCCTATCCCACCCCTCTAGGTGGTCACAAAGCACCGAGCTGATCTCCCTGTGCCATGCGGCTGCTTCCCACTAGCTATCTATTCTACATTTGGTAGTGTATATATGTCCATGCCACTCTCTTGTGCACTTTTTAATGTAATACTTTTCCTTGGAGGAATTGCTCCTGGCAATATAATAACCTTTGAAAAAGACTGAAGCTGATCTTAAAACATCATATAGTAACTATGCAACTCCCAATATCAAAACCACCCAATATCAACTGGATATGATTTCTTCCTCCTAGATAGAAAGTCAGGCAAAACTGACAGCACCATGTGATAAGGTACTCAGATCCAGCCTGCATAGGCCCTGGGGTCACATGTAAATTGCATAGGATGTTTGCCCACATTCCTAGCATGCCTAATCCTAGTCACTGCCATCCCTCCTTCAGCCAACATGTATGATCTTCATGGAATGATTTCTAAAGAAAACTTAACTGAGTGTGAAAAACTTACAGCCTGATTTTTAGATGGTTCTGCATGACATGTTGTTAATAGAAATAGAATAGAGAAATTCTCTCAAAAAGAACACCATTCTCTTGTCCACTTTGCATGAGATAGAGGGATAGAGATAAAGATCCCCCAGATTCAGAGGTATGTGGGAGAAACATTCGGAATCAACCCAGAGCATGAAAATAATTGTGTTCAGTGTGAATGCTTATCAACAGGATAGCATAGAAGAATGGAAAGAATAACTCTCTTGTTAAATAAATCAGCCTCCTGTGTTGGATATTGCCCATTGTCAAGTAGAATTTCTTCTCGCCCCCTTCAATATTTTTTCCTTATCACAAGAATTAGAAGGAAAACATTTACATTTTTCATAAGGCATAAAATTTAAGATTGTGAATGAAAGTTTGGTTCTTTCAGGGAGATGCAGATCTGTGATATGTGAAAGATGGAAGTGGGGTAGAAGCCATCTTCTGATGATTATGGTAGTTGACAAGCGACTCCTCACAGACAGGCAAGTTTGTGATCGTGAAGCTCCATGTTCTACTGTTTAGTCAACAGCTTCATGAATGTGTGGCAGTTGTATTGAAGCAGCAGAGGTAGAAATAGTAGCACATCCAGATTGCAGGCATAGTGGTTAATAACCCTGAGTCTAGCAGTGCAGTTAATGACCCTGACTTCCATGCCTTTGGCTCTTTTAATGATTTGTAAGTATCTATTTTCCTGTTTTAGATCCTTTTGTCCTTAAGATACCTAAAGTTGTTTCCTTTTCCTGCAGAGATTAGTTACACATGCACATTCTTTCCTGCCATCTCAGGACTTGTTCAATATTGTCCTTATGATGCAAGTAGCTAAATGTTCATGGATAGAGTGTGTTCTCAACATTGCGTCTCCTTCCTTTCACCAAGATTTCTGCAGCTCTCTCCACTATTGAGAGCCCTTTGCTCAGTGGCAGTAGCTCACCTTTAGACCCCAAACTGTTCGCTTATGCAGAGCAGTCAGCCACCTGACAGCATTATATTCTTTTCTTTATGGATGGCCAGAAGTCATCCTTACATGGGGACAAAACTAATTCTTAAACTGACTTCCTTTCCTACCCCTCATGTTTTTCCTACATCAACATGTGATTTCCCCCCTTACTTTCATCAAACACTAGAAAATCTTCAGAAATTGAATCACTCAATCTATCATAACTCTTTTGTTGGTATTTCTATTACTGTTTACTTGTTCACCTGTTATTCACTACATTATTCATAGTTTCTCAATGGATGAGCTCTTCTGGGTTTGTGCATGCATGTGTGCTGTGAGTGTATGTGAGACAGAGACAGAAAGTCAGATATGATGAGGATAAACCATTTAAATAGAGTGAAAAACACACAGAATATGATCCCTTCTTTCAAATAACTTATGGTGTAATAGGAAGCAGAAAACACACACATGCGCGCACACACACGTGCACCAAAAAGCAATCATCCATTGAATGAATATTAATTATATTGTGAATAATTGGAGAAAGTAAAGAATGAAATAAATACAGGAGTAAAATTTTTAATCTAATTTGGAGGATCCATTTTTGGGGGAGATTTTTTTTTTCCCATTTGACGAAAGCAAGGGAAAATTGGCATAGATGTATATATGCAGGGACATTAACCTCTGAACTCTAAACTCTTAATATTCAAATTTCATCACACTTTTAGTGTAAAAGAGAGCCACAGATAAAACACAATTTCAGTCAAAAATTTTGTAATCCCAATTCATTATGACTCTACTTACCTCAGTAACAACACAAATGAATGAAAAAATACAACTCATCTGCTTGAGTTAGTTGTTTTAATAAAGTATAATTATGGTAATCAAAATATAGAATGAAATCATAGTGATTTAAAATTTCTGCCAAGAGAGGCATTTATATAATCTTGGCAATCTGGGAATGCGTAGCATTGTTTCTAATTACAAGAGCTATAATTAGTGCTATTTTGCAAAAAATGTGGCTGATAGGGCCTGTAAAATGGCTGATGGTGCCTTTGCACACCTGCTAAATTAATCTGTGATTCTATTCTTCAGCTTTGCTCTATAATTTTTAGTAATTTAACTCGTCTCTATGATGATAAAAATTAATCTTTTTTAAAAAGATTTATAAAATATTTGGTAAGGAATTAAATATAATTCTTTTAGAGGAAGAGAAACACTTCTGTGAAAGCTTTTACAAGTATTGTACAATATCTCCTTCTAGGTTGAATGGCAGACAGATTGTCTTCCAGGTATAGTAATGACAATACTGCTCTCCTGAACTTTGGTGAGCCAGAGAATGGCTTGAACCATTTTAAGCAATGTCATGTCAAGAAGAGTTTTGTATTATTTTAATACAAAAAGATACATATTCAGAGGATATCTTTGGACAAATGTTTTTAAAAAATAAGGGGGAAACAAGAAAGTACATCTCATTAAATGCTCCATACACATCACATTAAAAAGCCTAGATTTCTCTTCCTTTCTGTACTAAAACTATATCCAGAATTGGACTCCAAAAACATAATTCCTTTCCTTTTGTGAAGGAGATATATTAGTGTAATTTGAACAATTATTGAATTTTTATTTAGGGCATTTTAAATCTGGGGATGGTTATAATATCTAACAATTCTTTTTTAAAAGTTTTCAATAAATTTAATAAATTATTTTGCAAGTTGATCCAAAAACTTTTTAGAGTAAAGAAATACAAGTGAATTCAACAAATAAAAAATAAATGAATATCTATGATGCACTCTAAATTGTGGTAAGTACTATAGGGCCTTGTAGAGCAATGCATTTTATTTTTTTTAATTGAATAAATTTAATGTGTGACATTGTATAAGTTTAAGGTATACAGCCTGTTACTTTGATACATTTATATATTGTAATATGATTGCCGACGTAGAGATATTTATCACATTACATATTTTTAGTTACATAATATATATCATTGTCTATTACTATTGTACATTAGATCTCTATGGCTTATTTACTACTAATTACAAGTTTATATTCTTAAAAACCATCACTCTTCTTCCTTCTACTTCCTTTTTTACACTCCCATTGTAAACACATCAGTAAACCCTTTTTGCATCTCTCTTACTTCATTCTCCTATCTTACCTCTGATAATTCAAAAGTTCTTTTTCTCAGGTCTAACCCAAGTTTTCCCTCCAGAGTGGGTATTTCTCTGATAACATTAACCCACTCAATTTTCAAAATCTTAAATCTTTAGGGTTGGTTTTCCACAAATTAACCAAATTAGGCAGTCTGTTTACCACTTTTCTAATTGTTTTTATGTGTTACCCTTGAATTACTAAACCATTATGAACTTCTTGAGGACACAATTCATCTTTTATTTTTTGATACATTCATCCTCACCTAGGAGCTAATATGATAAAGTTGATCACTGAATATTTATTTTTATGAGACAGTGATGACTTAATCTTTACCATAAGGAAACAGTGGCCTTAAATAAAACATTAAACCAGATTGACTTAATAGATTTATGCAGAACATGCCATTCAAATGCAGCAGAATAGCCATTCTTCTCAAGTGCACATGAAACTTTCTCAAGGATAGACCATATGTTGGGACACAAAACAAATCAATAAATTTACAAAGATTGAAATCATATCAAGTGTCTTTTCTGATCACAATGATAAGAAACTAGAAATCAGCTACAAGAAGAAAGTTGGAAAAATCACAAGTATGTAGAGACTGAACAGTATGCTACTGAACAACTGTTGGATAAATGAAGAAATCAAAGAAGAAATTAAAAATACATGAAGACAAATGAAAATAAAAATATGACATATCAAAATCTATGGAATACAGCAAAAGTGGTACTAAGAGGGAAGTTTATAGCAATGCAAGTCTACCTCAAGAAAGAAGAAAAATCTCAAATAAACAGTCTAACCTTACACCTAAAGGAACTAGGAGAAAAAGAACAAGTGCAGGTCAAAGTCAGTAGGAAATAATAAAGATCAGAGTGGAAATAAATTAAATAGAGACTCAAAAGACAATGGAAAAGATCAGTGAAACTCACAGCTGGCTCTTTGAAAAGATAAACCAATTTGACAGCCTTTAGCTAGACTCACTAAGAAAAAAGAGAGAAATAACAAGAATGACTCAATATGCAAGGGATACCTTCATATTGAAGAAATACCTGGAGTATCAGTGAGCATTAGTACTGAGACTGAATTAATCTTTAAACAAGTTATTTTTAACATGAGGTACAAAGCCAAATATATATGTTTCTAAGAATAAACTACTTGAAGACCTTGTAATGTGAATAAACAAACAGAAAAGTGTCAAATAAATTTCAAATTTTAGTTGTTAAGCCTAGGGGAAAATTGTGCATTCATTGTGCTGAGAACAGTGATTTCATATTATGGAGAGGTGATATGTTTGTCAAATAAATGTAGGATGACCAGCTGTCCCAATTTTCCTGGGACTGTCCTAGTTTTAGGCACTGAAAACCCAAAAGTCTCAGGAAAATTGGGATGGTGTTTAAGTATATTAGAGAATCTGAGAAAGAACTTGAGGTCCAAGACTAATTCAAGTTTCAAGTTTTGCAGTCAATAAAGTCATCAAGGTGCTGTACATTTTTGAAAAGGGCATCAAGTACACAGTAGTAACTAAACAAATATTATCTTGTACTTGTATAAAATGGCGATATATTTCTTTATGTTTAATTCTATAGCCAGTTCTGGTTTTATTTTTTCCACTATTAAATTATAAAGTATAAGAATGGGAGATTCAAAGAAGTAAAGTGTAGTTAATAGTTAAGTGATAAAAGTCATGTGGAATGGAGGGAATATATTTGAAGTTTATATATCATGTTTTTGGCAAGGCAGTTGGGTGTATAATCTTTCAGGAGTAACAATCTCTTTGTGGCTCAATTTCTTCATATGTAAAATTGGACTACAATAGTACCAACTCATAACATTCTTGTGAGACTAAAATGAGTTAATAGGCATATGGTGCTTACAATAATACCAGTACATAAGAATATGTGATATTAGCTAGAATGCCCTATGCTATGGGACACCCAGACATTCAACAACTTTTACTGTGTTTCTGCACTATGGCAGATGGCTACACAGGCAGGCACTAGTGGTGCACAGAGACATCAGAACTATCAGAACTGATTTTTCTCTTGATGATCTCACAGCTTAATGGAGAGAAAAACTCATAAATTCAAAAGTGTGGGACAGTGTGATAAGTGTTAATAACAGATATGTGCAAAGTGCTAAGGAAACAGTGGCAGAATCTTAGGAAGCAGGGGAAAGTTTCATAATGGCAGGGTTTTCTTAATGAATTTATTTTTGTATTTATTTACTTATTTTTGGCTGCATTGGGTCTTCAATGCTGCACGCAGGCTTTCTCTAGTTGCAGCGAGTGGGGGCTACTCTTCATTGTGGTGCGTGGGCTTCTCATTGCGGTGGCTTCTGTTTGTTGTGGAGCACGGGATCTAGGCGCACAGGCTTCAGTAGTTGTGGCACGCGGGCTCAATAGTTGTGGCTCGCGGGATCTAAAGTGCAGTCTCAGTAGTTGCGGCACGCTGGCTTAGTTGCTCCACAGCATGTGGGATCTTCCTGGACCAGGGCTCGAACCCATATCCCCTGCATTGGCAGGCGGATTCTTAACCACTGTGCCAACAGGGAAGCCCAAATAATGGCAGTTTTAAATGAGCAAAATCTTGATAGATAAATGTGGAATATAAGCCTAATTCTTGAGAATTAAGAGGCAAATTGATACAACTTTGGACCAGTCAGAAGAAGCATTTCTTTTTGTAGCTGGTAGAAAATATCAATACACATTAAGAAATGATACAGGGTAAAAAATTCAGTAAGCATTGAAAAATCAAGGAATAGACTTAAACACTTAAGACAAATCTGAATATATTGTGTTCTCTATATTAGTTGTTTCTTGCTGCATAACAAATTATCCCCAAATTCAGAAGCTTCAATCAACAAATATTTATCATTTCACATTTTCTGTATGTTAGGAATTTGGACAAAGGTGATCTGGAAGACTTTCAATGTCTCTCATGAAGCTGCACTCAAACTGTCAGTCAACTAGGGTCACAGTTCTCATCTGAAGTTTTAACTGGGAAAATATTACATCGTTGTTGGAAGGACTTAGTTTCTTGTGTGCTTTTGAACTGAAGGTCTCACTTCCTCTCTGGCTGTTAACTGGAGATTTTCCTCATTTCCTTTCTATGAGGATACTGAATAGCTCAGGTCACAACATGGTAGCTGGCTTCACTCAGAGCAAGAGAGCAAAACAACTAAGAAAGAGCACCCAATGTATAAGTCACAATATTTTTGTACCCAGTCTCCGAAGTAATGTCCTAGGGAAGGGATTCTGGGAAGATGGCAGAATATTAAGCACCAGGAATCTGTCTCCCCAGCTAGACATCACTTTCACTGGCAAACTCTATCTGATGTAAATATTTCAGAATTCTGGGATTTATTGAAGGGTTGCAACTTCCAGGGGAAGAATTGGATGGTAATTAAGGTTAATTTTGGTCAGTTTCAGCTCTTGGAACAGTAGCAGCTGCCCATCTCCCATTCCCAGTCCTGTGGCAGACAGATGTGCACTTGGGAAGCTTGCACACAGCTTGTAGGAGCCAGCATGGGTATAATAAGGATTCTGTCCTCCAAATATTGGGGATCTGTGCTTCGGTTGATGATTGCTACTTCTAATCACAGAGGTGCAGACAAAGAGATGTTTGTCCAATGTTTTTTCACTTCCTCGATTGTTGCAAGCCCCTTTTCCTCTGGCTGAAGTAAATCCAGGTGATTTAAAGGTTGGTGACCTCTCCCCCCTTTCATTTTTCTCTTTTCCCCTTTTGGGAGCCACACATTAAAGACTAGAATATTCAAAAACAATTGCATGTATGAGGAAAATCAGAAAGTGACCATGATGCCCAGGGCAAGGCACAGATAAGACCTGAGAAGACCTTAAGTATACACTTCAGGCTGATCTACTGCAGAGATAGCCTATAACAACCAACAAACTATAAATGAAAACAATAATTAATAAAAAAAAAAAAAACTAACCCTGGGGAAAGGGGAGAATATGAGCTCCAGAGTTACCACATTAGTAATTCAGATGTCCATTTTTTGATCAAAAATCACAAGACATAAAAAAAAAAAAACAGGAAGATATAGCTCATTCAAAGGAAAAAAATAAATGAACAGAAACGGTCCTTGAAAAAGACCTGATGGCAGATATACTAGACAAAGATGTTAAAACAACTGTTTTAAAGGTGATCAGAGAACTAAAGGATGATGTGGAGAAAATCAAGAAAATGATGTGTGATCAAAATGAAAATATAAATAAAAGTATAGAAAACCTAAAAAGAAACCAAAAGGAAATTCTGGGATGAAAAGTACTATTACTGAAATGAAAAACTTACTAGAGGGATTAAAGGCAAATTTGAGCAGGCAGAAGAAAGAATCAATGAGCTTGAAGATAGGACAATGTAAATTATCAAGTCTGAGGAACAAAAGGAAAAAAGACTGAAGAAAAGTAAATAAAACCTGAGGGACCTGTGAGACACCATTAAACAGACAAACATATACATTGGGAGTCCCAGAAGAAGAAGAGAGAGAGAAAGGAGCAGAGAGAATATTTGAAGAAATAATGGCTGAAAACTTCCCACATTTGTTGAAAGACATGAATATATACATCCAAAAGGTCAACAAACTCCCAAGGAAAATGAACTCAAAGAGACTCACACCTAGATAGCTTATGTCAAACTTTTGAAAGGCAAAGACAAAGAAAATATCTTGAAAGCAGAAACAGAGAAGCAACTCATTACATACAAGGGATTCTCAATAAGACTAGCAGCAGATTTCTCATCAGAAACTTTGGTGGCCAGAAGGCAGTAGACAAATATATTCAAAGTCCTAAAAGAATTGTATAACTAGTAGTGTGTATATGTCAATCCAGACCTACTATATATAGCACAGGGAACTCTACTCAATACTCTGTAATGGCCTATATGGGAAAAGAATCTAAAAAAGAGTTGACATATGTATATATATAACTGATTCACTTTGCTGTACACCTGAGACTAACACAGCATTGTAAATCAACTATACTCCAATAAAAATTAAAAAAAAAAAGAATCTTATATCTGGCAAAACTGTCCTTCAAAATTGAAGGAGAAATTAAGACATTTCCAGATAAGCAAAATCTGATGGAGTTCATTACCACTAGACTAGCAAATGTTCAAGGAAGTCCTGCAGGGTGAAATTAAGGACACTAGAGAGTAACTTAAAGTTGTGTAAAGAAATGAATATTCAATTAAGGTAAATACACATGCAAATATGAAAGCTAATATTAATGAAGCAGGTTGTAATTATACTTTTTGTTTTCTGCATAATTTAAGAGTCTAATATATTTTAAAAGCAATTATTAGTCTAAAAACTAGTATTATTATAACTGGTTTGTAACTCTACATTTATTTTTCTATATAATTTCCATGTAATATAATTCTCTGTAATGCACTTAAAATAATTATGAGTTTATGTTTTAGAGCACACAATGTAGAAGGATGTAATTTTGTGACATCATCAACTGAAAGGAATGGTGATGAAACTCTAAAGGATTAGAGATTTTATATGTTATTGAAGTTAAGTTGGTATAAATTCAAATTAGAATGTTATAACATTATGATGCTAAATATAACCCCCATGGTAACTACAAAGAAAATAGCTATAGAATATACAAAACAGGAAATGAGAAAAAAATTTAAATATTTCACTACAGAAAACACCCAAGTGTCCATCTACTGAAGAATAGATAAGCAAAATGTTATATATACATACAATGGAATGTCATTCAGTCTTAAAAAGGAAGGAAATTCTGACATATGCTACAACATTGATGAAGAAACACTTTCTGATCTTATGCTTCACGTTGAAAGTACTTAAATATCAATTGTGTTTAAGCCTCAAATATGTTTAGGTTTATTTAAATAGTAAATTCAGTTAACTGTGTAAAACTGATTTTTATTTATGTATGGGATTAACTGAAACCTTAAAATTAAGAATTTTTTTTTGAAAAAACATACATACATTTGAAAGTTACCTCTTCTGTCATTCTCTGTTGTCAATTTACATACTTTTGGGTCATCTTAACAATTCATTAAGAAGGATTCTTTTAATTTAGGCATAGTCACTCATACAGTGTAAGTCCAATCAGTCCTCTAAAGCTTAGTCCATTTAGTGTAATATACTAAAACTATGCCAGGAAATATTATTGTAAATATCCCTTTTATATATTCTAGTATTATAAAGCTCACCACAGGTATTTTACCCATTAAATGTTAGTAGTTCATAATTAAGACACTGGGGACAACAGTGCTTCTGAAAAAAAATATATATGTGTGACCTCTGAAGAAGTACATATTTTGGTTACATTTCTAAAATATTGAATGATATGTGTTCACTCAAAGAGTATTGCTTCTAAGAGTCCATAAATGTGGTGATATAAACCAATTTAAAGAGATAAGAAACATTAATATTAACTCAACCCGAAGAGTTAAGAAATGCTAAATAGTATTTTACTAATCATGTTTCTGTAAGGCAGTAGATAAGTGAAATTATTGCAGCTATTGTTTTCATAAGATTTTCTTATGACTGTATACATTATAAAAAGAACAAAACTTTCCCAAATAAAGGTTGATCGATTAATAATTCTTAGTGCTAATTATTAAAAAGTGTGAAAATAATACTTTCCTTTTGAATCAGTGTATTCAATAAATAGCAGGCTTTGACTTTATCATATTCAGGGATTTCAGGAGAATATTGTAAAAATCAGAAACATCCATAACATACTCTCACAGCCATTTATTTTATCTAGAACTCCAGAAACTCCATCGTGATGAAATGTACACTGAACCAAATTGTACTGTGCCTCACCGTGATGCCTGCATTCTCAGAATCTAGAATTATTTCCTGTGAGACTAAGTTAGATAAAATATTACTTTTAACCTTGGGAGAGAAAATGATTTATAAAAGATCAATTGAATAGCACATATGGGAAAAGTAACTGAGAAAACTGAGCATTATTTTAAACAGTCATGGATGTGTTACCGAACTGAACTTGAGTCCCCTTGTGCAAGTGCAGTAAAAGCCAATCTACTGACACTGAGTTGCGAAGGAAAGTGCAGCGTTTATTGCAGGGTGCCAGGCAAGGAGTCCAGGTAGCTAATGCTCAAAAGACTAGAACTCCCCATGGCTTTCAGGGAAAGGTTTTTAAAGACAGGGTGAGGGAGAGGGTTGTGGGGTGTGGGATCAGCCTGTGGACATTCTTCTGATTGGTTGGTGGTGAGGTAATCAAGGTAATTGGGAGTCAACATCATCAACCTTCTGATTCCAATCAGTCTGAAATCTACGTGCTTGGGGGCAGCATCCAGTTAACTTCTTCCATCTTGTGGGGGCTTCCGTATCTGCAAAACAGCTCAAAGGATTTGGCTGAGAATATTATCTATAGCCCTTGAGAAGGAACTAAAAGGTCCTTTGTTTAATGGCTAAATTATAATTATTTTATCTTGCTTGACTGTTTTCCTTTGTTTCTTCATTTTCTCACTTCTCTGATTAAATTTATTCTTTGGAACTCAGGGAAGGCCTAGGAGGCTAAAGTTTGTCTACAAACAAGAGGCAGGCAGAGGACATGGGGTAGGGGTGCTCTGTCCTGGGATGGCCCCATAGGGTCCTGTTCAGTTACAGATGCATACATAGAACAAATTCACAACTCCTCTATGCTTGGGGTTCTGAAAGATGAATACAATATCAGCCTTCAGAAGTTAAATGAAAATATAATTGCAGAATATTTACTATCTATAAGACAAAAGATGTGTCTTTTATTTACAAAAAAAATACACTAGTCAAGATATTCTTTGCTGAATTTAAAACAATTTTTTGATTAATGGTGTCCTAGATTTTCTGAGTAAATGCAGTTATTTATCTTTTGTTCATATATCCACATGGCTAACCTCGCTTTTCCAAGTCTTTGTTCAAATGACGTCTTCTTAATGAGGCCCATCCTCATGAGTCCATTTAAGAGTGTAACAAACCCCACACCCACCCTTCAACACACTTCATTCTTCCTTACTTTGCTATAGTTTTTCTTTTTTCCCATGCTATTTATTATCACGTAGAATGCTATTCAATTTGCTTATCATTCTATCTCCTCTGTAAGAATGTAAGCTTTATGAGGGCAGAAGGTGTTTAAAATTTTATTCTGTTGTTTCTATTTTGTTCACTGATATAACCAGAACACTTAGAATAGCAATTATTAAAATTTTATTTTGTAGATTTTTAAAAAAATTAATAAGAATGACAACAGTAATAGTAAAAGTTACAATAGTTTGGAGCTCATTACATGTAATCCCATCGCAATGCCATCATTCAGATATGGTTTGTGATCCTGGTTGGACAATAGATTTAACTTCGAAGCTTTATGAATGGCACATATTCCCATTGTGTACAAAGTTGTAGAGATAGACAACAGGCAACCTTTTTTAAAAATGCCCATGGGAAGATACTGCTTGACTGTATGATGCGTGGAGAGGAATTATTGGAGAAAGTATATATGGAGAGGCAAAGATTACATCTTAGAGTCCTTGTATGCCCCAACTAAGAAAGAGAAAAAATTTTGTTAGATTATAGGTTTTGTGTAATATTTTACTTAGTTTATTTTTTATGAGCATATTATAGTCCTCATTTAAATATTAATTTTCCATTTACCATTTAATAATTCATTTTCTTAATGTAACTTTATGAATTGAAAAAAATGTATGACCAAACATTATAGATATTTGGTGCTTGCTGTTATAATTTAAGATTTATTCATAGATTAATTCATATATAAATCAGGCTCTCATATGAAATGTGTGTTCCAAAAGTGTTGGCTGGTGTTATCCAATTGAACAAAATCAGATATCACACTGAACCCTGAAATAATGAGATTAGCCACTTAAGATGTTGGAAGAGTGGTAATGCAAGTGATACAATTTTCATATCTCTGTCAAAAGCTACTCAGTGCCCATATATGTGGAAAACCAGTATATCTGGATCATATCAATATGGGAAAAACAGCATTTATATGTTATCTAGAATTGTTCTTTCAGGTCAAGTGGCCAATAGCATTTGGTGTCCTTTATGAGGTTCTCTTTTGTTTATTGTGTTTTGTTTTTCCTTTCATAAATATTAGTTCCCATTTGTTCTATCTTTGGCCCCATAAATTTTAGCACCCTTGCTTGCTTATACTGTTTGTTTCTTTTCATCTTTTTGCATTTTATGCCTCAACAATCTTTAATCCTGGCCCCAAACTTACTCCTGAATCCCAGATGAGTATCTTCAGTTCTCTACTTATGAGTGTCTTACATGGAAGTGAAACATGTTCCACAATAAACCTGCTTGTTCCTAAACAAAATTCATCTTGAAGTTTCTGTTTCAGTGAATGATACACCTGCATATACCTAGTTCACTAGATGCAATATGAGTTTCCTTGAGCTTCACGTTGAGTCAGTTACCAATTCCTGTGCTTAAACTTTCTAAATACCTTCATAGCTATGCATATCTGAATAGTTCCAGTACCCTCGATGTCATTCTTCTTGAAAGAAACTTACTTATTGCCAATATATCTGTCAACCTGTGGACAGAGCTTTTTTTATTATTAGAAATGGTGTGGTTCTTCTTTGAAATTCTGCAGATCAGTGTGTTTTTGTAACTTTCATACTGACTTTATGTTATTGCATGATTAACATTATTTTGAGTGGATTTCTAGATACAAATCTGAGTGGCTAGAGATACCCACGGAGATAGGAGAAACTAGAGTTGATTATACATCTTTTGAAACTAAATCTATGCTTCCTACTGCAGTTCATTCTTCATGCAGCAGGCAAAGTGATGTTCTTTAAAATGCAATATTACATCAACTTGCTGCCTAAAGATGTTCTGTCTTCCCCTTGTAAATAGATTAAAATACAGGCTTGTTGCTCTGGTGGGAAAGATTCTAACCTGGCTTTCTACTCTCTGACACTTTCTCAACCCATTTTACCATCATCCTATTACAGCGAAACTGGTCCGCTTGTGAAATACCCAAGCTCATACCTTTTCTCCTACTTTCTTGAGGGTTAGGTAAAGTTGCCATAGCACCTTTTAATTTTCATTATAGCACCTCTAATATTAAATCATAATTTGTTTTTATTTGTATCTTTCAGAAATGTGACTCTCAATAATACTGCATTCCCTATAATTATTTGCTTAATAAATATCTTGGAAACAGACATACAGATGGCCACTTAATCTGATCCTGGAAATTCACATAATAATGTGAAGAATGTGTTGTGATGTATTTGTAGAAACTCTGAAGGACACAGGTCTTATTTCTAAATAAGATTTAGCAGTCATAGACAGAAGAAAATAAATGGGTATATCAAAGATGGGGGAAGATGTTTTATGTATGGTCAGTGACTTTCTGGTAGTATATTGAGGTATACATGAGTAGAGCTCTGTATATTATGAATGGCATGCTGTAATAGAAACAGGGAACTCATTGGTTTCAGGGCATCCAACTCATTTGAAAGTAGAGAAAATGTAGATATTTAAAGTTAGTAAAAGCTTTGTGGATAGTTTTTTATTTTATAAGTTAACTAACATTATTTGGAGTTATTTGAAGTAAAATAAATATGTGTCTAAGGTTGCAAATGTCTTCTTTGGGGGTTTAAATATTTTGCTTCCAGTCAAAGAAGTGTTCTTAATGTGAATTTACTTATACATAAATACTTATTTTGTGTTCATAGTGTTGATTGGTAAACATTCAATCATGAAAGAGGCTAGGTCCTTGCTCTGGGATAAATTATTGACTAATGGAGAAGATGAAACTTGTAAACACATCAGTATTTTATGTTGTGTGAAGTGCCATACTAAAGCATGATAAGAGTGCAGCTGAGGACACAAATACTAATGGTATCAACGAAACATGCTAGAATCATCACAAAGAGAAAATGATGCCTCAATTTCTAATATTATATGGACTCATTACAGAATTTTCCTACTATAATCATACATTTACTATGACACATTATTTCTGCTGAACCATATGTGTTTACAAGTTTTTCTTATCCCTAGAGTGATGCTCGATTTCTATTTTGTTCCTAGTAGACTGTAGAGTATCACAGAATAGTTAAGAGATTTGCCTTTCGAATCAGGGTCCCTAAATTTATTTCTTTATTTAAAAATGTGTTTATTTTATTTTATTTTATTTTTGTCTGTGTTGGGTCTTTGTTGCTGCGTGCAGGCGAGCGGGAGCTACTCTTCATGCGATGCGTGGGCTTCTCATTGCGGTGGCTTCTCTTGTTGCGGAGCACAGGCTCTAGGCACGCGGGCTTCATTAATTGTGTCTCGCAGGCTCTAGAGTGCAGGCCCAGTAGTTGTGGCGCACGGGTTTAGTTGCTCTGTGGCATGTGGGATCTTTCTGGACCAGGGCTCGAACCCATGTTCCCTGCATTGGCAGGCGGATTCTTAACCACTGCACCACCAGTGAAGTCCCAAGGTCCCTAAATTTAAATCTGCTACTTATTAGCTCAATTTCGTTATGCCACTGCTTCCCTGTTCCTTAAAATGGAGATGATAGTAGCCCATAGAATACAGACTTGGTATGAAGATTAAATGAGTTATTGTCAGTTAAGTTACCAGGAACTTATGAAGCACTCAGTGACTACCAATAATCTCACCATTATTGTTAGAATGAGAGTTCCTTAAAGACAGAAACAATATTATATTTTGGGGGCATCCCTTGTACATGCATCGGTGCCTATCTGCCAGTAGAATAAATATTCTAAAATGTGCCTGGTTTAGATGATCTAAATTTTTGGCTGAAATTAAAAAGTGTGTGTGTGTGTGTGTATGTGTGTAAACATCTTACCCTAAATTACCCTGACACTCCCTATATTCAATGATAAAATTAAGCATCCAACAGCAGTCTATTCAAAATCAGGACTACTTTCTATTTCATAGGGTACAGCTAATAATGATGACACTAAAAGCCCATTCAACGACACATACATAACTGACTGTAAGGCATACTACTCTGTGTAGTTGTCCTTTCTCAAGGTGGATGTGGCTTAAAACATATAATGGTAGTGCCAGCTGATAACATATGATGGTAGTGACACCTTCTGGTTTGTAGCTTGGCTGCTTTTGGGTTCTAAGTGTCACTTGTTTATTCAAGGAGATAGCCGAAGGGTTCACTCTCAAAACAGCATCCAGGTAAACAAGATATGAATTACAGAAATCTGTTTAGCCGTTTCTTACAATGACTGCTCTTATTCTCTCCACATGAGTCTTAGGGTAATGTAGGGGTGAAGGGGCATTTGTCAGGATTCTATTTCATTCAAGATTGTGATAGGTAGTACACATTTGTTGTTTAGCAGCCACAAGTCCACTCGTTATTTTAGCATTAGTACTTTAATTTGTTGTGGTGAAAGTATCCTAGATGTTCCAATAAAACTTATTCTATCCTCAATTCTAATTGTGGAACTTACGACCTCTGCTGAGTTATTCAGTGCCATCTCCTGCTAATCATGATAGATACGTGAAGGACAGGGCTCAAGTCAGCCAGTCAAGTCAGTGTAATTCAATTACAGAGCTTTTCCTTGAGTTATTGGGGAAAGAAGACTTTCCCTTACCAGACTATGTAGACAAGAGAAGGTGTGCCAGATGGAATTGTGACAATTATTCTGTAAATAATGCAGTCCTGAGAATAGAGCCCACTTTAAGGATGTGGTTTAGGAAGATTAGAGATGGCATACTCATTTTATGTTTAAATAATTTGAGACCTGTATCAATCCATAATTAAGGTTAATACACTTTGTACTTCTCAGTTTTAAACTAGCAAACGCTTTTTTCTCTAAGTAAATTTCACCTAGGCATTTCGCTACTTGTAACAAAAAAAATACTGATACTTGTTGTTGTTGTGCTTCTGAATGTCTTCCCTCCTTAATCTTGTTTTAATGAAACCAAGTTGAGTAATACTATGAATTAACTAGTCCTGCTGCCAGATTATTGCCTGCTTTTGCCTGCACTCCGTAAATATGCTAACAGTTGCTTCCCATTCCTATCTGCTAAGGTGAAATAACAAAAACATAACAAAGAAAAGTCCCATACAGTGGTTACTGATATTCATATCTTATGTCAATTCAATCTGTATCATATGAAAATAATTTCATTTCTTCTGAAACAAGAAGATAGTCTTTTTTCTCTAAAGAAAAAGTTACATCTTTCATTTTTCTTGAAAACACAATGAGTCATTGTTTCATGGTTTTACTTTTAAGATTTTCTACAGGGAGACGGTACTTAGTAGAAAGATGTTTGAAACAGAAAAAGGGAGAATATAAACAAAATCACTCTGAACATAATGATTAGAAGCTCATTAAAGGAAGATCAAAAGTGATCTCACAATGCTGGTGTTTCTTTTTCTCTTAAATGCCATGAGATGACTACAAGATATTTTGTGGGTTTTTTTTTTTTCAGATCAAAATAAAATGATACTCCTCTTATAGTTTCTCTTTTATAATATGCTCATTTTTCACCATCTCTATAAACCAACAGTTACTGTGATGTTTTCCTTTATGTTGGGAAAACTGTGTGCCTTTGTGTATGTGTGTTTCTTGGGGCAGGGGAGGTTGATACGATTCTCTCTTTTATGATTTAAATTAAGTCCTAGTGTTGCCAAGGGTTGCTTAGTGTGCCATGGACTTACAACACTTGCATTGCAACAACTATGGTTACATTCTCAAATAGCTTTCACTTCAAGGATCCCAGCTCATATGTGCTACTATGAGCCCATGAAAAAACCTATTTCATATACCCTGACTTGGCTTTTGAAAGTTGCTAAAGTGTTTCCTTTTGTGTTCTTAAAGTCAAGCGTGGGCGCATGGCAGAAAAAGCAAAAGAAGTCAGGCCAGACATAGCTAGATCAAGAAAGCTAAGCATCCAGTACCTAATATTAAGTAAAATGCAAAGAATTCTGAGGAATTCAGCTAGGAAATTGTGTCCTAAATAGTACCAGAGTAAAAAGTCATGCTGTGACTAAAGATTTAAAAGTACCATTTTCTAGCCATCTTCAGATGTTTGCGGTTGAACCTCTCATTGAAGATTTATATGGCTTCTCCTGTAAATAACTCAAATAATTTGCATTGATTTTTACTAGAGTGAGGCTAATTGTAGCACAAGGCAAAAATATCCACATTAGCCATTTTTCGGAGAGAATGAGCTCTCAAACTGTTCTTTCTACCACCACGTTACACCCCCCGCCACCAAATCTATGCTTGACCCCAGTGGCGACTAGTTTCCATGTTTATTAAGCCACATCATTAAGCAGGGTAACAGATGTCTGTACTTATTTTCATTTGGCACAAAAAGCTTGTGCTTTTAACAGAGAAACTGTACTTCTAACTACGTCTTAGATACACCTACTTGCTGGTAATATAGTAATGCCCCTCAGTAAAGCTGTTCTGCTTTAGTAATATATAATCTTCAAGTCCTACATGTTAACTCAATTGTAAAAGTGTTTCAAATAGGAATCTGTTTTATTTTGGAACTGATGTCTCTATAAATGGTGTGCTAAAGCAGTTGTGTCAGTTTCAAACATCTGCCATCATGTGAGTTCCAAGGGGGCATGCCTATCTTTTTCACTGCCATAATTTTCAGACACAAGAATGAAGAAGATACAGTAAATATTTGTTGAGTAAAATTGAGACATCCCTCTTGGAGGAAACCATGGATACGAAGTTATAAATTGTTTTGGTGCTTCAGTAGAAGGTTGTGAGGAAACCATGGTAGAAAACCTAGGGTAAGAGTAAGAGAGACAAATGAGTACTGGAAAGATGGCAACAACTTATTCTTTCTAAATGAGAATACTTTTAAACTTAATAAGTGTATCCTATGCATTATCTGTACTCTCTTGAAATAGGATGGTTCCAATAAAATATAAATTTTCCTCTATAAAATTCAAAACATAGGATACTTGCCTTACAATTATCTTTTTTCACTATAAAATTCAATATATTTCAAGATGCATTTAATTTATAAAAAGAAGAACCAAGCATGACTGAGAAACACATGCCATTAGTTAGTAAAAACACTTTTTCAATAAAGACAACTAATTTGTTAAATACATTTAATAAACAGAAAACTAGGCTGAGAGTATTCCAAAGGACATTTAAGAGAAGGCAACAGAACAGTATGAAATTCCATGTGCACAAATGAAAAGGGCTTAGTAAAGAAAATAATCATATGGTAATTGGGAGGGATTAATATACTGGAGCCTTTCATAAAGTTAAACTTAAATTTTTAGACCATTTGCAGCACTGTTTCAATTCCTTTCATTCATAATATTTGATTTTTAAGGGGCAGTTTTTATAACAAGTATTTCTTGACTGGGATTTCCTGTCTATTGGCTTCATTGTGAGATTCATTCAAATGTTCCTCCTGGACTCAGGTTTTTAACCCATATTTCCATTACTAAACATTCTAATTCCCTTAGACAGGTGATGCTAAGCTATAGGATAGTATTTTGAAAAGCTTTTTTCGAGTTCAACAATTCTTAACAAAAAGTAAATTGGGATTAAACACTGAAGGTTTTTTCAGTTTTTTCAGTCAAGTATCCTCTTTGTGATCTAGGAATCTGCTTTATTTATTTATTTTTTAACATATGTGACTTTCTCCACAACACTTTTAATACATAAGGTATTGAATTTCTTATCAAAGTCATAATGTAAACACTAGATTCTACTCTAATCACATATTTGCATCTCTTAAAAGTACTTTGTTCAGCAAAATTGCAACCAAAAACAGTAGTTTCATGATAAAAATAGGGTAAGGTGCAGACTGCTCTAATCCTAAGCAACTTTGTACCCAGAACACTAAAATTAATAATAATAATTCTAATAAAAATTCTAACTTGGTTAAAAAGATCTTTCAAATTGTCAATAAGTAAATACTACAAAGATTTTCTTTTAACTTTCTAAAAAGGTAATGGAAAGTTGTGCAAGAAAGGGTTAAAGCTGCTCAATGTGGACACAAGGGAAAATGAGGAAAAATTTAAAAGAACCATGCAATTAACACTTCTAATACAGAGCCTGTGGCCAAGAAGAATGGAGAAGAAGGATATTTCATATTATACTGACATCATTTTCCTGTGTGTCAATCGCCTATGGGCTACTTGACATTACAGAAACATCCTTTACCATAAGGTCTAATATCCATTCAAATCCACTTCACTTGGAGATGAGTTTTCATGAGCTCAGTTCTCAATATGTTGAATTTCATCATTCCTCTTTTTTTCCTTCCCTGGCTAAAACAATACAAAGTCCAGCTTAGTATCTGTATTCAGGACTATCCACTGTTACCTGCCAGTACCTCTTTTGGGCCCTAGAATGAAAAACGTGGACATGGGGGCAGGGAGTTTTACATAAATAGAAACAGAATAGTCCAGGAATGATCATTAATTGCTGGGTGTAGGATGATAGAACTTGAGCAAAAGGACAAGATTGAGATGTTAACAAAAAAGACCAGCAATTCATGACACAAAGGAAGGACAAATTGATGCGGACAGTCTGATATACTGTAATGTAAAATTTAACTCTTAAAATGTAATTCATTTTAAGTTTGTGGGTTAATTCTTAGATTAAGAAAGCTATAGTTTTTTTTAAGATTTTTTTTTGATGTGGACCATTTTTAAAGTCTTTATTGAATTTGTTACTATATTGCTTCTGTTTTATGTTTTGGATTTTTGGCCTTGAGGCATGTGGGATCTTAGCTCCCTAATCAGGGATCAAACCCACAGCCCCTGCATTGGAAGGTGAAGTCTTAACCACTGGACTGCCAGACAAGTCCCAAGAAAGCTATAGTTTTGAAAATGGTTTTTAAATTAAAAGGCACACCTGTTTGTTGTTTTTAATAGACAATTATTTAAGAGAGGTTTTAGATTCACAGAAAAATTGAGGGGAAGGTACAGAAATTTCCCGTAAGTGCCCTATCCCCACATATGCACAGCCTCCCCCATTATTAACATTCCCCACCAGAGTGGTACAATTGTTACAAATTATGAACCTATATAGACACATCAAAGCCCATAGTTTACATTGTTTCATTCGTGGTGTTGTACATACTATGAGTTTGGATACATGTATAATGACATGTATCCATCATTATGGTATCATACAGAGTAGTTTCACTGCCCCCCACGAAAATCTGTGTTCTGCCCGTTCGTCTGTCCCCCTCCAACCGCTGGCAACTGCTGATTTTGACTATCTCCATAGTTCAGCCTTTTCCAAAATGTCATATAGTTGGAATCATACGGTATGTAACCTTTTCAGATTAGCTTCCTTTACTTAGTAAAATATGTATTTAAGGTTCCCCCATGTCTTTTCATAGTTTGATAGCTCATTTCTTCTTAGTGCTGAATAATATTCTGTTGCCTGGATGTAAGACAGTTTATCCGTTCACCTACTGAAGGACATCTTGGTTACTCCCGAGTTTTGGTAATTATGAATAAAGCTGTTATAAACATCCATGTACATATTTTTATGTGGACATAAGCTTTCCATTTATTTGGGTAAATACCAAGGACTGCAATTGATGGGTTATACGGTAGAAGCATGTTTAGCTTTTTAAGAAGCCACCAAGTAGCTATACTATTTTGCATTCCCACAAGTGGTGAATGAGAGTTTCTATTGCTCCAAGTCTTCTCCAGCATTTGGTATTCATGGTGTTCAGATTTTGGCCATTCTAATAAGTGTGTAGTTATCTCATTGTTGTTTTTATTTGCATTTCCCTGATGACATATGAAGTAGAGTGGGCTCAAGTTTAAAAATATAAATTATCAAGGAAAAACTAAATATTTTTGTATGCTCTGTTCAAATTTTCATGCAATTCTGATATCTCACTTTTAACTATCAGGGAAGGTTAATTCTAGCAATATAATACGTTATGGATTTGAACTTAAACTGTTGTATCAGAGTTCATTGATGTAAGGATATTCAAACTGAAAAGAATTCTTTATCAAAATAAAAGATGTTGGAAAATGCCACTTTTTAGTTTAAATAGCATATACATTTCTAGAGGAAGATTTCTATTCTTGCCAATAGTATTCTCTGATGTAGTTAAAATTCTCTAAAATGATTTAACATGAAAACTGACATTTATATATGTTTTAAACAGTATGAACCACATAAGGGTCATGAACAAATGCCATGTTAAAGAAAAAAAAAGCAAGTCTGTTTCTTAGTATGCAATGGCTTTGTTCAAGATTTTAACTTGGTAAATGTAATAATTAAATGAGACAATTCATGCAAAGCATTGTAATAGGTTTAACATGTAGGAATTTCACTAAATACTATCTATTGATATTTTGATTAGATATGAACTTACTGTAGTTTTAAAGAAAGAAACCAAACTTCAGTTGGGATCAGCTTTACTATTAGTATCCTGAGTTGATTCAGCTTGAAAACTGTTACCAAGAGTAATGAATAAATAGGCTAAATGCAAGGGTTGAGAGAGAAGATGGTTAAGTAATTTTCAGGGTTAAGTGCCTTCGATGGTAAATTCTATCAGATACTTAAGAGAGAAACTATGCAAACAGAGAAAAAGAAGAAACACTTTCATACACGTTTTATGAGGCCAGCATTACCCAGATAAAAACCAGACAAAACATTACATGAGCGAAAAAAAAGGAATGATATAGATTACCATTCCTTATAAACATAGAAGCAACAATCCATAGCAATAGGTAAGCAATTTGAATCCAATAATAAAATAATCATAAAATTGATAATGCATTTGATAGTGGCATTTATCCTAGGAATGCAAGGTGGGTTCAGGATTTGAAAATTAATCAGTAGAATCCACTGCACCAAAAGCCAAAACAAGAAAAAGGAAAAAAGTATGATTATTTTAGCAGGTAGAGAAAAAAAAAAGCATTTGACAAAGTTCAATATACTTTATGAAAACAACTCTCAGTGGAGTCAGAATAAAACAGTCTCTCCTCAGTCTGATAAAGGACATATATGCAAACCTGCAGCTAACATGATCTAGAGACTGAATGCTTTCTTCTCCAATTTTTGATGAGATTTTAATTCCCAGAAGAAGTAGTAGAATGCAGAGCTTAAGAAAATCACTATGGAGTCAGATTACCTGGATTTGAAATCAAGCTCTCTACTTACTACTTTTTGTTAATCTTTGACAAATTATTTACACATTCTAAGTTTTAGATTATTTTTGTGTGAAATGGAAAATAGTAAAATACTACATTTACTTGTTAAGTTTTTAAATAAGATAAAACATATAAAGTACTTGGTTTGGGACCTGGCATGTCATTAGTGTTCAACATGTTGCTTAGAAAGAAGAATACTTTCTACTGAATCTTATGCAGATTTGGGAAAAGTCTGTGAGAAAGGGAGTTAAAGAAATCAGTGTTTAAGAATCAAGCAAGTAGGGAGGGTGGGAGGGAGATGCAAGAGGGAGGAGATATGGGGATATATGTATATGTATAGCTGATTCACTTTGTTATACAGCAGAAAGTAACACACCATTGTAAAGCAATTATACTCCAATAAAGATGTTAAAAAAAAAAAAGAATCAAGCAAGTATTGGGCTTTTTGTTTTTGTCTCTCAAAGTTTGATTTTACAGATTATACTCTTATTAAATGTTACACCAAATAATGGCTATAATTCCCTACACTATACGATATATCTTTGGAAACATAACATTGTAAATCAACTATACTTCAATGAAAAAGATAAGGAAGAGCATAATAGAAGAAATAAATGAAATTAAAAATTTTTTAAAGAGTTATATGAATTGTTTTACTGTCCTGTTGCTTAATTGCAAATCTCAAGTTGGGATCTCTAAATGTGACAGGGTGGCCTCCTTGTGGCTGAGTCAGATGTATGTAAGAAGGCAAACCACTTACTACCCCTCATTGGTTCACACAGTGTGTAGGTCAGTTAGCCGGATGGGGAAACTCTGAGTGTGATCAGTTACAGTATAACACAGAGCATTAATAGTCTAACATGAACGAGCTCACTTCCCCAGATGGCTGTATATCCTGTGAAATAATTTGTCATCATCCTTGAGTCGTCTCTCTCCTTAGTTATCTAACCAGTGACAGTTCAAATGAATGAAATCACTATTTTTTTTAAAAAATTGTGCATGTGCTTAAAGATAATTGTCAATAAGAATAGTTTAAATTAAAAATAATTTATCAGATGTTCTAACCTCTAAGGATATGTTATTGGTTGAACTGTATTCTCCCAAATTGATATGCTGAAGTCCTAACCTCCAGTACCTCAGAATGTGGCTGTATTTGGGGGTAGGGTCTCTAAAGAGGTAGTTAAGTTAGAAGGAAGTCATTAGGGTGGACCCTAATCCAATATGACTGGTTTCCCTGTAAGAAGAAGAAATTTGGACATAGAAAAACACAGAGCAAAGACCAAGGGAAAACACAGGGAGAAGTTGCCACTTACAAGCCAGGGAGAGGAGCCTCAGAAGAAACCAACCAGCTAACACCTTGATCTAGAATTTATATCCTCCAGAACTGTGAGAAAAAAGTAAATTTCTCTTGTTTTATGCCATCCAGTCTCTAGTATTTTGTTATAGCAGCCCTAGAAAACATTCAGGAAACATTTTCTTGAGTTTGTTTATCGGATACTATATTACCTGTCATAGCATTTCAAATTCCATGATGAAATTCAAGTGAGGGAGGCTAATCATTTTTTATGCCTCAAAGGCACATCTTGTGGTATTGGACATGTAGTTTATTTGCCTGCTTTAATGAAAATAAACATTGGTATTCTTTGATACTAGGTATTTAATTGAATTTTATCCAGCACTGGAAATTTACTTGCTTCAGGTAGTCTGAGGAATCAATACTGTATCTGAGTAGGAATTTCTCTAAGTCTATCTAATTCATTACCTCACCATAAAAGTGGTTAAGGAAGATCAATGTCAAATTTGTTTATGCAAGGCAGGTACTATGATAATAAAATAAAGTGACAGTAAAAATAACATTTTAAAGATCATTGCAATTAATAGTGTTGCTAACTGGCTTCTTTTTTCTTTTTCTTTTTTTTTTTTTTTTTTCACTAAAAGAAGCAAACTAGTTGAGACAACAAGAAACTGGCTTTATCTTTCTAATCATTGACCTCTAGGGTAAATAAATCAAAAGGAAATGGTACTCTAATGTGAAGTAAAATTGTTAGGAAAGTTGGACAAAGAAAGGCATCTGTTTATAATGAAAAGATAGAAAAGAGTTAGACTAGGTAAAAGAGAAATATAAAAAAGAAAACTTTGGGAGTCAGAACACTGTTGTTCATAGAGTGTGAATGATGTTTTGAACCCAGACCTAATCACCTGCCTTCCCTGTATGAACAAGCAACTGAAGTCTGAGGACCAGAAGTAGTAAAGCCATGTCTAAGAGGTGCTACTAGTATCACATCAATCATCATCCACAGCCATCTCAGTAGCTAATGCCCCATGACAAGGAGCATAACCTGCTGTCTTGGGACCAAGAATAAGAAAATTTTATGTTTATGTAAAACGTAAATTTTTTGTTTATTAATTCTGTATTTTTTCATTGAGTCTGCATATTTTTTAAAATGCTTTATAAATGTGGTCAGTACTTGAGGATGTTTTAGAAAACACTGGAGCGATTTCTTTCCTTTGCCCTCAATACTTCTAGCTAATTCAGGGGCCAAGTGGAACAGTATCCATTATAAATGACACAGTTTTATAAACGGGCATTTCAAATGCCATAGACATTTAAATTAACATTTTCTTCCATTCCATAATTACTTAATTAGTATCAATTAAGAGTGTGGCATGAGCATATGGTGGCTTCCCATCTGCTCATTTCTTCCTCTCAATTTGTTATTATCATTAATTTAGTTGATGGTGACAGTGTTTAACCAAATCAAACTAATTAATAACAATCCATTAGGTCAAGGCCTTTCTCTTTGCATCTCATGCTCATTCATCAGTAACTGACTTCTATAATGTTATCAAATTTGAGTAGAATAAAATATTTTGGGGACTTAAACATTTTGATGAACACTATTTGAAGATTCCTAAGTTTAGGTCATTCCTAATTCTTGAGTAATATTACTTTATTTTGAGTATGTTTATCTCTGGACTTTCTATCCTGTTCCATTGATCCTTCCAATCCAAGAACATGGTATATTTCTCCACCTATTTGTATCATCTTTAATTTCTTTCATCAGTGTCTTATAGTTTTCTGCATACAAGTCTTTTGTCTCCTTAGGTAGGTTTATTCCTAGATATTTTACTCTTTTTGTTGCAATGGTAAATGGGAGTGTTTTCTTAATTTCACTCTCAGATTTTTCATCATTAGTGTATAAGAATGGCAGAGATTTCTGTGCATTAATTTTGTATCCTGCTACTTTACCACATTTATTGATTAGCTCTAGTAGTTTTCTGGTAACATCTTTAGGATTCACTATGTGTAGTATCACGTCATCTCCAAAGAGTGACACTTTTACTTCTTCTTTTCCGATTTGGATTCCCTTTATTTCTTTTTCTTCTCTGATTGCTGTGGCTAAAACTTCCAAAACTATGTTGAATAATAGTGGTGAGAGTGGGCAACCTTGTCTTGTTCCTGATCTTAGTGGAAATGGTTTCAGTTTTTCACCATTGAGAACGATGTTGGCTGTGGGTTTGTCATATATGGCCTTTATTATGTTGAGATAAGTTCCCTCTATGCCTACTTTCTGGAGGGTTTTTATCATAAATGAGTGTTGAATTTTGTTGAAAGCTTTTTCTGCATCTATTGAGATGATCATGTGGTTTTTCTCCTTCAATTTGTTGATATGGTTTATCACATTGATTTGTGTATATTGAAGAATCTTTGCATTCCTGGGATAATCCCACTTGATCATAGTGTATGATCCTTTTAATGTGCTGTTGGATTCTTTTTGCTAGTATTTTGTTGAGGATTTTTGCTTCTGTGTTCATCAGTGATATTAGCCTGTAGTTTTCTTTCTTTGTGACATCTTTGTCGGGTTTTGGTATCAGGGTGATGGTGGCCTCATAGAATGAGTTTGGGAGTGTTAACCCCTCTGCTATATTTTGGAAGAGCTTGAGAAGGATAGGTGCTAGCTCTTCTCTAAATTTTTTTTTTTTTTTTTTTTGCGGTACGCGGGCCTCTTCACTGTTGTGGCCTCTCCCATTGCAGAGCACAGGCTCCGGACGCGCAGGCTCAGCGGCCACGGCTCACGGGCCCAGCCGCTCCATGGCATGTGGGATCCTCCCGGACCGGGGCACGAACC
>NC_041220.1:109337498-109338198 GCF_002837175.3 Physeter macrocephalus
TTTGTATTTCTGCAGTGTCAGTTGTTACTTCTCCTTTTTCATTTCTAATTCTATTGATTTGAGTCTTCTCCCTTTTTTTCTTGATGAGTCTGGCTAATGGTTTATCAATTTTGTTTATCTTCTCAAAGAACCAGCTTTTAGTTTTATTGATCTTTGCTATCGTTTCCTTCATTTCTTTTTCATTTATTTCTGATCTGATCTTTATGCTTTCTTTCCCTTTGCTAACTTTGGTTTTTTGTTGTTGTTGTTGTTGTTATTCTTTCTCAATTGCTTTAGGTGTAAGGTTAGATTGTTTATTTGAGATATTTCTTTTTTCTTGAGGTAGGATTGTATTGCTGTAAACTTCCCTCTTAAAACTGCTTTTGCTGCATCCCATAGGTTTTGGGTCCCCATGTTTTCATTGTCATTTGTTTCTAGGTATTTTTTGATTCTCTCTTTGATTTCTTCAGTGATCTCTTGATTATTTAGTAGTGTATTGATTAGCCTCCATGTGTTTGTATTTTTTACTTTTATTTTCTGTAATTGATATCTAGTCTTATAGTGTTGTGGTTGGAAAAGATACTTGATATGATTTCAATATTCTTAGATTTACCATGGCTTGAATTGTGACCCAAGATATGCTCTATCCTGGAGAATGTTCCATGTGCACTTGAGAAGAAAGTGTATTCTGTTGTTTTTGGATGGAATGTCCTATAAATAT
>NC_041220.1:109339586-109344111 GCF_002837175.3 Physeter macrocephalus
CCTCTGCTATGTTTTGGAAGAGTTTGAGAAGGATAGGTGTTAGCTCTTCTCTAAATGTTTGATAGAATTCGCCTGTGAGGCCATCTGGTCCTGGGCTTTTGTTTGTTGGAAGATTTTTAATCACAGTTTCAATTTCAGTGCTTGTGATTGGTCTGTTTATATTTTCTATTTCTCCAGGTTCAGTCTCAGAAGTTTGTGCTTTTCTAAGAATTTGTCCATTTCTTCCAGGTTGTCCATTTTATTGGCTTAGAGTTGCTTTTAGTAATCTTTCATGTTCCTTTGTATTTCTTCAGTGTCAGTTGTTACTTCTCCTTTTTCATTTCTAATTCTATTGATTTGAGTCTTCTCCCTTTTTTTCTTGATGAGTCTGGCTAATGGTTTATCAATTTTGTTTATCTTCTCAAAGAACCAGCTTTTAGTTTTATTGATCTTTGCTATCGTTTCCTTCATTTCTTTTTCATTTATTTCTGATCTGATCTTTATGCTTTCTTTCCCTTTGCTAACTTTGGTTTTTTGTTGTTGTTGTTGTTGTTATTCTTTCTCAGTTGCTTTAGGTGTAAGGTTAGATTGTTTATTTGAGATATTTCTTTTTTCTTGAGGTAGGATTGTATTGCTGTAAACTTCCCTCGCCTCCATGTATTTGTATTTTTTTACAGATTTTTTCCTGTAATTGATATCTAGTCTCATAGTGTTGTGATCGGAGAAGATACTTGATACAATTTTAATTTTCTTAAATTTACCAAGGCTTGATTTGTGACCCAAGATGTGATCTGTCCTGAAGAATGTTCCATGAGCACTTGAGAAGAAAGTGCATTCTGTCATTTTTAGATGGAATGTCCTATAAATATCAATTAAGTCCATCTTGTTTAATGTGTCATTTAAAGCTTGTGTTTCCTTATTTATTTTCATTTTGGATGATCTGTCCATTGGTGAAAGTGGGGTGTTAAAGTCCCCTAATATGATTGTGTTACTGTAGATTTCCCCTTTTATGGCTGTTAGCTTTTGCCTTATGTATTGATGTGCTCCTATATTGTGTGCATTATTATTTACAATTGTTATATCTTCTTCTTGGATTGATCCCTTGATCATTATGTAATGTCCTTCTTTGTCTCTTGTAATAGTCTTTATTTTAAAGTCTATTTTGTCTGATATGAGAATTGCTATTCCAGCTTTGTTTTGATTTCCATTTGCATGGAATATCTTTTTTCATCCCCTCACTTTCAGTCTTTATGTGTCCCTAGGTCTGAAGTGGGTCCTTTGTAGACAGCATATATATGGGTCTTGTTTTCATATACATTCGTCCAGTCTATGTCTTTTAGTTGGAGCATTTAATCCATTTACATTTAATGTAGTTATTGATATGTATGTTCCTATTACCATTTTCTTAACTGTTTTAGGAGGTCTTTTCCTTCTCTTGTGTTTCCTGCCTAGAGAAGTTCCTTTAGCATTTGTTGTAAAGCTGATTTGGTGGTGGTGCATTCTCTTAGTTTTTGCTTGTCTGTAAAGGTTTCAGTTTCTTCATTAAATCTGAATGAGATCCTTGCTAGGTAGAGTAGTCTTGGTTGTATATTTTTCCCTTTCATTGCTTTAAATATGTCCTGCCACTCCCTTCTGGCTTGCAGAGTTTCTGCTGAAAGATCAGCTGTTAGCCTTATAGGGATTCCCTTGTACGTTATTTATTGCTTTTACCTTGCTGCTTTCAATATTTTTCTTTGTATTTAATTTTTGATAGTTTGATTAATATGTATCTTGGCATGTTTCTCCTTGGATTTATCCTGTGTGAGACTCTCTGTGCTTCCTGGACTTTTGACTATTTCCTTTCCCATATTAGGGAAGTTTTCAACTATACTCTCTTCAAATATTTTCTCAGTCCCTTTCTTTTTCTCTTCTTCTTCTGGGACCCCTATATTTCAAATGTTGGTGCATTTAATGTTGTCCCAGTGGTCTCTGAGGCTGTCCTCAATTCTTTTCATGCTTTTTTCTTTATTATGCTCTGCAGTAGTTATTTCCACTATTTTATCTTCCAGGTCACTATCCATTCTTCTGCCTCAACTCTTCTGCTATTGATTCCTTCTAGAGAATTTTTAATTTCATTTATTGTGTTGTTCATCATTGTTTGTTTGCTCTTTAGTTCTTCTAGGTCCTTGTTAAACGTTTCTTATATTTTATTCATTCTATTTCCAAGATTTTGGATCATCTTTACTATCATTACTCTGAATTCTTTTTCAGGTAGACTATTTCCTCTTCATTTGTTTTGTCTGGTGGGTTTTTACCTTTCTCCTTCATCTGATGTGTATTTCTCTTTCTTCTCATTTTGCTTAACTTACTGTGTTTAAGGTCTCATTTCCACCGGCTGCACGTTCATAGTTCCCGTTGTTTTTGTTGTCTTCCCGCTATGGGTAAGGTTGGTTCAGTGGGTTGTGTAGGCTTCCTGGTGGAGGGGACTGGTGCCTCTTTTCTGATGCATGAGGCTGGGTCTTGTCTTTCTGGTGGGCAGGACCATGTCCAGTGGTGTGTTTTGGGGTGCCTGTGAATTTAGTATGATTTTAGGTAGCCTCTCTGCTAATGGGTTGAGTTGTGTTCCTGTCTTGCTAGTTGTTTGGCATGGGGTGTCCAACACTGGATCTTGCTGGTTGTTTAGTGGAGCTGGGTCTTGGTGTTGAGATGGCGATCTCTGGGAGAGCTCTCACCGATTCATATTATAAGGGGCCGCGAGGTCTCTGATGGACCAACGTCCTGAACTCAGCTCTCCTACCTCAGAGGCTCAGGCCTGACACCTCACCGGAGCACCAAGACACTGTCAGCCACACAGCATATGCTGTGTCAAAGCAGGGCCCTAATATCTTAGTTACTCACAGCCTTCTCTGGAGTCTGGCTCTCAGAGAGTTTCTGATAACTTCCCCCTAGTGCAGAGTTGAAGAGGCACCTCTCCAGACGTTCTTGTCTTCAGTCTGACTGGAAGGAAGCACTCAGAGAATACATTTCTTGTAGCTACTATTACCAGTCTTCACAGCCATAATGGACATCTTTCACCCTTCCTTGCTTTCAGATGTCTGTGAACTCCTTTCCCAGTGTCTTCAGTGGCCCACACTGCTGAGTAGGAACCCAGCTATCTTAGGACCTTGACGGCAGTGGCCGTCCATTTGCTTTGGTGGAAAGTGGATGTCGGTGGCGGACCCCTGTAGACATTTTGATGATGGCCATTCTGAGTGGTGTGAGGTGATATCTCATTATAGGTTTTATTTGCATTTCTCAATAATTAGTGATGTTGAGCATCTTTTCACATGCCTGTTGGCCATCTGCATTTCCTCTTTAGAAAAAAAATGTATTCAATTCTTCTGCCCATTTTTTAATTGGGTTGTTTTTTTGATGTTGAGTTGTATGAGCTGTTTATTTGTTAGATACTAACCCCTTATCAGTCATATTATTTGCAAATATCTTTTCCCTTTCAGTAAATTGTCTTTTTGTTTTGTCTGTAGTTTCCTTTGCTGTGCAAAAGCTTTTAAATTTAATTAGGCCCATTTATTTATTTTAAAATTTATTATAATGCTAAATAGAACAGTTTCTTGCCAGGTTTCCTCAAATTCTTTCCTAAAATATTATCAGAAAAATATAAAAAGTGTAAGCTTATGGAGGCCAGTTTTGAAATATTTGCACCATGACATAGTTAACAGATTAATATGTTGACATATGATAATGATAATGGATGAGTTCTATCGAAGGAGATGATTTATTATAAAAATTATCCTAGCAAACATGATCTTATAATGGCAAAGAAGTATTTCAGCACCAATGATAATATGAATCGAAATTAGAGTAAATTACTTCGGTTCCATCACAGTCCAAATGCCAAGTCCAAAGGTAAAATCCCACTCATTCTTTCTGATTATGACTCAAAAAACATCTTAAGAAGATTGCATCTTGAGTAGCAGATATAACTACATATTCTAATCCTTCATTAATTTTATTCCATAATCTACTTTACTATAACAGCTTTCTAGTCTTAGAACCCTTTCCTAATTAACCTTTTGTTGTACAAACTTTTCATTTCAGTTTTGCTGTAGACTTTTTGTGTGTTTAATTATTCCAGTTTTCAGGCTTCTGATGCATTCATCTAAGTAACTTTATTTTACATGTTTTTGACACACACTTTATGCAAAAAAATTCTTTACTTTAAAAAATCTAAATTTTTTGAGAAGAAAATGTTGAGAATATTTACATCAGCACACTTTAGTGAAATGCAATTGAAATTCCATCCCAGATTTTGGCAAAGACTACTGCCATTATTTTAGGAGATGGGATCTTTGTTTACTTATAAGAAAGATATCTGACACTATAGAGATACATACTCCTTGACTTGCAAATGTTTATTTTCTTCCTGTTTATAAGATTCCAAAATTAATAAATGTTAATGTGGCTCCATCTTATTAAACAGAATATATATATATATATATATATATATATATATATATATATATATAGTTTTGTTTTGTTTTGTTTTATTTTTTGTGGTTTGCGGGCCTCT
>NC_041220.1:109344373-109348693 GCF_002837175.3 Physeter macrocephalus
GGCTCCAGATGCGCAGGCTCAGTGGCCATGGCTCATGGGCCTAGCCGCTCCACGGCATGTGGGATCTTCCCGGACCGGGGCACGAACCCGTGTCCCCTGCATCGGCAGGTGGACTCTCAACCACTGCGCCACCAGGGAAGCCCCAGAGTATATTTTAAAAATTAACTCTAACTCAATAAATTGGGTTAATTAAATAAAATTGTTTAATTCTCAATTTCAGATCCAAGTATTTCCACCAACATTAATTTATATAAACATATAATAATAGTGCTTCACAGCATGGTTTACTGTGGTACTTGTCGTATTTGAAAATATTTTACAGAATGCATAGCTCTTTTCAAATACTCATTGCATTTTCTTATTATCATTAATAATGGTAATAATAATATACTCACATATTTTATGAGAGGATACACTATTGTCCTTCACGTTGTGAATAATCTGCTTGGATTCACAGAACTGCAACCCAGTTATCCTGATCTGACTGGATGATGCTGAAAAGCCACCAAGTGACTTTGGGCTAACTGCACTTTCCCACTGAAATATAATTTGCTTATTATCTTTCAAACATAATCAGAAATTTGGATTAGATTAAAGTGGAATGAGCTTGGAAGCCATTCAAAAGCCTATAAGACTCCAGACAGAGTGAAGAAAAATGATTGAATTTGAAAATTGCCATACAAAAAATATTGCTGTTTTGAAAGTATTCTTTTTTTTTTTAACATCTTTATTGGAGTATAATTGCTTTACAATGGTGTGTTAGTTTCTGCTTTATAACAAAGTGAATCAGTTATATATATACATATGTTCCCATATCTCTTCCCTCTTGTGTCTCCCTCCCTTCCAGCCTCCCTATCCCACCCCTCTAGGTGGTCACAGAGCACTGAGCTGATCTCCCTGTGCTCTGCAGCTGCTTCCCACTAGCTATCTATTTTACATTTGGTAGTGTATATATGTCCATGCCACTGTCTCACTTTCTTGTCTCTTACAGAAACTATCTGTGGAATACATTCTTCTCTCCCTAAAGAAATATTTCTATGTGTAGTAATAAATATGAAAAATATTTTGCATGGGTACTATGTTGAAGATATAGCAAAATGATGGCTTACACAATGAATTTTAATTTAAATGGTGCTGATTTTCTTTCTTAATGTTGTCTGGACATCTTGCCATTATATTTCCCTTTGTGGTAGTAATATCGCTAATTAAATAATTATTTGTGATTTTATCTGGATGAACAACCATCTTTCACTGGTTTTTCCATCTGCTTTATTTTGATTGTGTCATTATATGATTATATAATAATCATTCTGATTATTTTGTTTCTCAATGATTTTTTTAAATTCTACAATCAAAGGACATTGATTATAGCTGGTGGCATTAAGACAGCTATAAAATCATTGTCCACAAATAGACATCACCCAGGTCTTTGAAAAAAACTAGTTTAAAGTAAATACAATGAACTTTAAGTTGACTTTAATTTCTTTTATAGTTGTATGTGAATTGAGCTTTTTAAAAAGTTATGTACCTAATATTCAGTCTAGGAATATGAAAATCTATTTCAAAGATCCAAAAAATTAAATAAAAGGCAATTGGGAATGCATGCTTTAGCAAAAATGAAATATTAATCAGTGATTTTATCTGACAAGAGACTCCTGGTCTTTTGAAACTGTAACATAAAATGCAGACATTTGTAACATAGCTAGGCATTTCTAATGATTGACTCCACCAATAGCAAATATTGACTCTGTTTTTCAGTAAAGCATCACTCATTTTCTTTTCTTTTTCAAGGTGAAAGTTAATGATAATCTAATGGAAAAAGATTAGATTGTTGCACATTCTTTTCCTGTGAATTAGTAATTTTGTGTGATTCAATGAGCCTGACACAGTGGTACACTCCATATATTGAATTGTCATGATGTGGATCCACGCATCTGTATGAATCACATATTTTGATGGTTATGCTGATACAGATTTATAAGTTTTCCCATTATTGTCTTTCCCAATCATCCCACCATTGCTCTTTATCACCAGTGAAAATGGACACAACCATTATAAAGTGATTATAATTTGATGTAAATAAGCCTGATGGAGTTTTATTTTTCTACCACAGCATTGTTTCCAGTAGCAGGAATCTAGATGTAAATTCTGAGTTCATCATTCTGGTAATGGATAAATATTATTAAGTGGAGAGTAGTGAAGAACTAGATAAATACACAGTAAGAGGAATATAGTTTAAAAGAATATGGAGTGGAAACAGAAAGACATTACTACAAGTAAACATGTAACTTATAGTTAGTGCCACATACACTCATGATTGACCCCCCCAAAAATATATATATTATTTTCCAAGGATAAATATCTAACTGAATAAATTTATTAAACCCATTATAGTAGGTGTGTGTCGAGGAAAAGGAATGGTTGTTTGAATGAAGAGGAAGAAATACTAAAATAAAATTAATCAATAGCATTGTCTAGAAGTTATAATAATTGTCTGCTATGAATTAGGGAAAAAATGAAACACAATGCTGAATGTCTGAGTTAAAACAACAACATATAAAAACTAAAATGTTATGGAACTGACAATCTGAAAGCTGACTCAAGATCCTACCTTCCTTATTATAACCTGTTAGGAAGACTCAACTACTTAATAGCCTGGAGGGAATCTCAGGTGAATCTGAAGCCCAGATATGCAGAGAGAAGAGAACAGAAAAGTGACTGTAGGGCAATAGTGTTTGTAAAAGGAGGGAGAAAAAAAGAGAAAGAAAATAAAGGTTCAGTGACAGGAGGCTGCTTATTGATTATTGGTTTCTATGGAAATAACTACACATTCTTTCTTGTCATATAAGAACCAGTCAGATTAACCAAATTGAACCCTTTGGCAAAATAAGAATGGCCTGCCTAGAATCCCTTGCTCAGTATGGTGCCCAGTGGTGGTACCCATCTCTGGAGAAGAGATTGAAGTAGTGTACTGAACTGATGTCATTCAATGTGTCTAGGAAAAGATTACCTCTCTTTGCTTACATCTAGAGGAAAAATAAGCTTCTTCTACTGCCCCATAGCAGAAAGTTATTTTCTTTCTCTTTTGCCACAGACCAACTGAGACATACTTTCTACCTTGTATTCTTCCAGCTAAAAGTTTAACCTACACAAGATATACCATTATCATGAATGATTTTCTGAAGAATAACATCCATTGACATGAAAAGTTAAAGAAAAAAATACAATCCATTTTGGAGGACTCAATAATTTCATAGATCTAATAGAACTAAAAATGTAGGAAGAGGCAATTTTGTTGAAACAGGTCAATTAGAAATTGTACGAAAGAAATATAATTGTGAAAGTAATGAAAAGTTTTAAGGAGAAAATGTACAGGCAATTTTGTTGAAACAGGTCAATTAGAAATTGTACGAAAGAAATATAATTGTGAAAGTAATGAAAAGTTTTAAGGAGAAAATGTACAACACCATATACAAAAATAAACTCAAAATCGATTAAAGACCTAAATGTAAGACCAGACACTATAAAACTCTTAGAGGTAAACACAGGAAGAACACTCTTTGACATAAATCACAGAAATATCTTTCTTGATCCACCTCCTAGAGTAATGGAAATAAAAACAAAAATAAGCAAATGGGACCTAATGGAACTTAAAATCTTTTGCACAGCAAAGGAAACTATAAACAAGATGAAAAGACAACCCTTAGAATGGGAGAAGATATTTGCAAATGAATCAGTGGACAAAGGATTAATCTCCAAAATATATAAACAGCTCATGCACCTCAATATTTAAAAACAAACAACCCAATCAAAAAAGGGCAGAAGACCTAAATAGACATTTCTCCAAAGAAGACATACAGATGGCCAAGAGACACATGAAAGGATGCACGTCACTAATTATTAGAGAAATGCAAATCAAAACTACAATGAGGTATCACCTCACACCAGTTAGAATGGGCATCATCAGAAAATCTACAAACAACAAATGCTGGAAAGGGTGTGGAGAAAAGGAAACCCTCTTGCACTGTTGGTGGGAATGTAAATTCATACAGCCACTATGGAGAACAGTATGGAGGTTCCTTAAACAAACAATAGAATTACCATATGACCCAGCAATCCCACTACTAAGCATATACCCAGAGAAAACCATAATTCAAAAGAAAGAGAAAAACAAATATCATATATTAACACATATATGTGGAATTTAGAAAAATGTTACAGATGAACCGGTTTGCAAGACAGAAATACAGACACAGATGTAGAGAACAAACGTATGGACACCAAGGGGGGAAAGTGGCGGGGCGGGTGGGGTGAACTGGG
>NC_041220.1:109349257-109385327 GCF_002837175.3 Physeter macrocephalus
TATTAGAGAAATGCAAATCAAAACTACAATGAGGTATCACCTCACACCAGTTAGAATGGGCATCATCAGAAAATCTACAAACAACAAATGCTGGAAAGGGTGTGGAGAAAAGGAAACCCTCTTGCACTGTTGGTGGGAATGTAAATTCATACAGCCACTATGGAGAACAGTATGGAGGTTCCTTAAACAAACAATAGAATTACCATATGACCCAGCAATCCCACTACTAAGCATATACCCAGAGAAAACCATAATTCAAAAAGACACAGGCACCCCAGTGTTCATTGCAGCACTGTTTACAATAGCCAGTTCATGGAAGCAACCTAAATGCACATCGACAGATGAATGGATAAAGAAGATGTGGTACATATATAAAGTGGAATATTAGCCATAAAAGGAATGAAATTGGGTCATTTGTAGAGACTTGGATGGATCTAGAGACTGTCATACAGAGTGAAGTAAGTCAGAAAGAGAAAAACAAATATCATATATTAACACATATATGTGGAATTTAGAAAAATGTTACAGATGAACCGGTTTGCAAGACAGAAATAGAGACACAAATGTAGAGAACAAACCTATGGACACCAAGGGGGGAAAGCGGGGCGGGGTGGTGGTGGGATGAATTGGGAGATTGGGATTGACATGTATACACTAATATGTATAAAATAGATAACTGATAAGAACTCGCTGTATAAAAAAATAAAATAAAATTCAAGAAAAAATTTTGGAGTTCAAAAGCACAATTTTCAAACTACAACATACAACTGAGAAATTTTGAAATGAAATGTTGCTGCTAAAAACCAAGCTAATGTTCTAATGTATGCATCTGGAAATATATAACAACACACATACATAACGAATATAATAAATTAAACAAAATAAAACATCTGTGCAAAATATGAGCAATAGTAAGAGAAAGAAAGAGAGAAAAATAAAGCAAGATCGAGTAGGAGAAAGGAGACCTCTCTAAGCTGAGAATAATATAACTGAAAGATCTCACAGATTCTTTGCAAAAAAGTTCCTAGTGCAATTTCTGAACCTAAATAATAGAGACAGAATGAGTAGGTTACATACTATGTTAAGAAGATCAAACTGGTATTGAATTTGTCATCTGGAAATTTGGAAGATAGAAAATAATGAAAACAGTTTTACAGTGTTTTAAAATAAAAGGACTGTGATTCAAGGATCTAAATACCAACAAAATAGCATTATCCTAGGGAAGCATGAAGAAAAAAATACTCTTTCTTGTAGTGTTGTCATATTTAAATTGGTATCATTCAAAAAGAAAATTGGAAATTTAAATTCAATATTGAAAGTGAGAAACAGGAAGAGACAACACAAAATTAAAAACAATTATTTAGATGGTATAAAAATAAGAATCAAAGTTGAAATCAATGATAAGGAAAGCAAATAACTGAAATGAATTACCCACAAAACCTTATTCTTTGGAAAGATGAATAAATGATCAAAACTGATCAGTTGTTAGTAATTTAATATTCATCTTTATTAATTTTATCCTGAATGCACACACAAGGTGTTCAGGATCAGAGTCAAACTACTTGTTAGTTAGTTTATAGTGAATAACTAGAATTCAGCTTCCTTGCCTCAGACATTAGCTCTGGGGCAATACAATGAAAGCCTAATGGAAAAATCACCTACCTCCTATGACATAGTGACCAGACACTCCATAGGTAGTGATGGGGAAAAATGGACTATCTCGGTTTATAGTCAGGAGAAAGACAGCCATCCCCCTTCCCTCCTAAAAAGAAAAAAACTAACTTTAGCGCCTTTGAGACAGGATGAAGAGGATCCTGCCTTCTCACTATAGTATTTTGGGATGTAAATTAATCTTTCTGATGGCCTGATAAACCTGCATGTCTCTAACGTTTTTCCAACTAGAGATGACTCCAAGTCTGAGCTTCCTACCTTTTTAAATGTAAATACCTAGGGAGATAGGCTTCAGTTCCTCCCACCTGAGACTTAGGGACCCCATCCAGGCTGTAACCGCTTGGCCCTCAGAACAGAACAATTAACTAGACAAAGGGCTACAGATATAATTCTCATGGTATGTGAAAAGGGAAATGCTTCTAGGTAAAGTGAAAGCAAACATTTCCAATCTTGCACTGTCTCTCACTTTAAATCAAAAGTTAGAAATGTTGAAGCTTAGTGAGGAAGGCATGTCCAAAAGCCAAGACAGGCTGAAAGCTCGGCGTCTTGCACCAAACAGTCAAATTGTTAATGAAGAAGAGAATTTTGAAGCTAGCAAATATTGGTTCATGAAGTTTAAGGAAAGAAGACATCTCCATAACATCAAAGTGCAAGATGAAGCAGCAAGTGCTGATGTAGAAGCTGCAGCAAGTTATGGAGACTCTCCAGCTAAAATAATTAATGAAGGTGGCTACACTAAACAACAGATTTTCTATGTAGATTAAACAGTCTTCTATTGGAAGAAGATGCTATCTAGGACTTTCATAGCTAGAGAGGAGAAGTCAATGCTTGGCTTCAAGCTTCAAAGTACAGGCTGACTCTCTTGTTAGGTGCTAATGCAGCTGGTGACTTTTAAGTTGAAGCCAATGCTTATTTACCATTCTGAAATAATTAGGGCCTTTCACAATTATGCTAAATCTACTCTTGCTGTGCTCTGTCAATGGCACAACAAAGCCTGGATGGTTAACTGAATATTTTAAGCCCACTGTTGAGACCTACTGCTCAGAAATATAAGATTCCTTTCAGAATATTACTACTTACTGACAATGCACCTGGTCACCCAAGAGCTCTGACGCAGATGTACAATGAGATTAATGTTGTTTTCATGCCTGCTAACACAACAGCCATTCTGCAGCCCATGAATCAAAGAGTAATTTTAATTTTCAAGTCTTATTATTTAAGAAATATATTTCATAAGGCTATATGTAGCTGCCAGATAGTGATTCCTCTGATGGATCTGGGCATAGTAAATTGAAAACCTTCTGGAAAGGATTCACCATTCTAGATGCCAGTAAGAACATTCGTGATTCCTGGGAAGTGGTCAAAATATCAACACTAACAGAAGTTTGGAAGAAATTGATTGTAGTCCTCATGGATGACGTTGGTGGTGCTGTAGCAGAGGAAGGAACTGCAGATGTTATGGAAAGAACAAGAGAACTAGAACTAGAAGTGGAGCCTGGAGATGTGACTGAATTGCTGCAATCTCATGATAAAAGTGAAATGGGGGGCTTCCCTGGTGGCGCAGTGGTTGCGCGTCCGCCTGCCGATGCAGAGGAACTGGGTTCGCGCCCCGGTCTGGGAGGATCCCACATGCCGCGGAGCGGCTGGGCCCGTGAGCCATGGCCCCTGAGCCTGCGCGTCCGGAGCCTGTGCTCCGCAACGAGAGAGGCCACAACAGAGGGAGGCCCACATACCACAAAAAAAAAAAAAAAAAAAAGTGAAATGGATGAGGAGTTAGTTTTTATGGATGAGCAAAGAAAGTGGCTTCTTGAAATGAAATCTACTCCTGGTAAAGATGCTGTGATGATTGTTGAAATGACAATAAATGATTTAGAATATTAAGTAAACTTAGTTGATAAAGCAGTGGCAGGGTTTGAGAGAATTGACTCCCAATTTTGAAAGAAATTCTACTGTGGTTAAAATGCTATCAAACAGCATTGCATGATGCAGAGAAACTCTTTCCTGAAAGGAAGAGTCAATTGATGGGGCAAACTTCATTGTTGTCTTATTTTAAGGAACTGCCACAGACACCCAACCTTCAGCATCCACCATCCTGATCAGTCATCAGCCATCAACTTCAAGGGAAGACCCTTTCACCAGCAAAAAGATTATGAGTTGCTGAAGGCTCAGATGTTGGTTAGCATATTTTAGCAATAAAATATTTTTAAATTAAGGTACATACATTGGTTTTTTGGACATAATGCTATTGCACACTAGACTACAGTATAGCGTAAACATAACTTTTATTTGCACTGAGAAATTAAAAATTCATGTAACTGACTCTATTATGATATGCACTTTATTGTGGTGGTCTGGAACTGAACCCACAATATTTCCAAAGTATGCCTGTGCAAGTTCTATGTCTCATGAGGCTAAGTCTTACAGGAGTGTGAGAAAATAAGAGATTATCTTCCATCTGCTGAAAATTAAAGAAAGATAAAGAGAAAATCTTGACAGAAGCCAGTGTAAGAAAGACAACACATAGAGAGGAACAAAGACAGGAATTATAAAAGTATTAAAAAATGTTGTGAAAGTACTGAAAGCAAAATCATACTATAATTCTGTACTTGAAAAAAATAAAGGCAAAATACATTGTGGGACAAAAGAACCTGAGAGAATTCATAACTAGTATGTGTGAATCACAAGTAATGTGAAAAGAGATTCTTTAGGTAGGAGTAATATGATCTAGTCCAAAACTTTGGGAAACTGTTGAGTAATTTCTTGTAAAGTTAAAAATCTAAATATTCAAAAATCAATAACTTCTATATAAATTATGGACAGCAGTTCAAATAGCAATTCAGTGCTTATAGCTTTTGCTATGTTGGTTTAGGTTTGTCCAAAGGATGTATAGTCAGGGATTAGATTGAAACTGTGTGGTTAGTTCAAGTCTCAGTTCAGTTCGGAGGCTTTCTTAGGCTGGTTTTTGTTTGCCCACACAGACATGATTTAGGGATTAGGCTACAACATGCATGAATGCATACACAGGCTGACCTCGTTTTATTGCACTTTGCTTTATGGTGCTTCACAGATACTGTGTTTTTACAAATTGAAATTTTGTAGCAACCCTGCATTAGGCAAGTCTATTGGTGCCATTTTTTCCAACAGTATTTGCTCACTTCTCTGTGTTTCACTTTTGTAATTCTGACAATACTTCAAACTTTTTCTTTATTATTGTATCGTTATGGTGATCTGTGGTCAGTGATTTTGGTGTTACTACTACAGACTCACTGAAGGCTCAGATGATGGGTAGCAACTTTTAGTAATAAAATATTTTAAATTAAGGCATGTGAATTTTTTTAGACATAATGCTACTGTACACTTCAAGGACTATAGTATAGTGTCCATGTATTTTTATATGCACTGGGAAATCAAAAAACGTGTGTGCCTCACTTTATTGCACTTTATTGCGGTGATCTGGAACTGAATTGCAGTATCTCCACGGTATGCCTGTAAAAAGAATTAGGGGATCCCCTTTTCTGGCTCTGCCCCCTCTAGTATTTCCTGCTCTCAGTCCCACTCACCTGAGACCCTTTCAATATTTTCCTCTGGTCATAAACAGAGAGGTAAGTCTATCACTGTTCTAGTTGCTGACACCACTGTGACTGGAACCCAAGACAGAAGTCAAGTCACGAGAAGGAAAAGACAAAAAACAATAAACTCACCCTTGTGAGGGCTGCTTCTTAACGTTTGAGTCCATTCCATAATTCACCTGCCTTAATTTTCAGATTCTTCAGATAGCTTGATTTTTTATTTTTAGGTATGCATGTGTGTATGTATTTGCCAAATTTTAGCTGTAGTAAGGACCAGAGATGCACTCTGGAGAGCTTCAGTGTCTTAGTTAAACCAGAACTCCTTCTATATACTTAGTTTTAAATTTGGATTACTTTATACTTCTGCTAATGAGTTTTTACTTTTAGAACACTAATTGGTTCTTTTTTAAAATCTCCATGGCACTGTCTGTAATTTTACCTTCCTTTCAGAAGTTTTCCAAGATTTTACCTTATTTTTATATGTAGTTACTATAGTTTTATATTTTCAATAACCTGTGTCCATTTGGTCCCGTATCTGATGTTTTCACCTATCTGTTTCTCCTGGCTGTCATTTGTGTTTATTCTCAGGCATTGTTGTTTTCCTCTGTACCCGGTATCTTTGACCTCACGTTGACCATTTCAAAATCTATTTGTATAGGGTTTGCCTAACCGCGTCCACTGTGCTCCTAAAGGCCTTTGTAGTCCAGAGCTACTTTAAAACAATTTGATGGCTTGTGCTTCTTCGACCTTCCAGAACATGTGAACACAAGCTGTAAATATGCATGATGGCTGGTTTAATTCCAGCTCTTGCTTCCACTGAGGGTGTCTTGCTTTGGATTACTACTTCATTTTGTGATGAGTTGAATCCCCAGCATGGGCTCTGGGTTTTGATTTATGTCCCTTTTATTTGGGGAGGTAATCAGAACCATAATCCCAGTTTACTGGGATTTGATAATGCCTCTTAGAAAAAAGCACAGTTGTGTTCCATTTCCTCTTCAGCTTTGACCTTAGTATATTTTGACCTCAGTATGTATTTCAGACAGTTTGTGCTAACATTTAAAAAAAACTTTATCTAGCATACTTATTTTCAGCACTAAGATGGATCTTATTAATCAAGACAACCATTAGCAGAAATTAGGAGCCTATAGTTTTAAACTTAAAGCTTTAACTCTTCTGGGGTTTACTTCTGCTGGTATTATGAAATATGTTTACAGTATTTCCTAAAATGAATAGCCAGTTATCGCAACATTATCTCATGTTGAGATAACAATTGTCCGTTATCTTTCCATTATATGACATGTATTATTTATTACGTAAAATATGTCTATATATGAAAAGGTCTTTTTTCTGAAATTTCTATTCTCTTAAATTGCTTTATTTTTAAATTTCTGTATCAGCGCTGTTCTCTTTAAATTACTGTCGCTTTATGGTAGTTTAATATATATTTAGTCAAGATCATCTCATATTCTTCTTTGTTAAAATTTGCTTCTCTGTACTCATGCAGTAATTCTTTCCAATAAATTTTATAAATAGCTTTTAGAATTTCATCAATATATAACTGAATTTAAATTAAGATTTTTATATTAGAGAGAAATATTACTTCTGAAATATTCAGTATTACAAACTAATTTAGTTTTATTTAGCTGGTTTTTGTATGTTTGTTGTCCCATGCTTAATATTTTAAAATAGCCTAGTTTAGCATTATTAAGAATAATACCTGCTGTGGGCAATTTTGTTCATGTCTTTTGGGAAATATTTCTATGAATTTCCTTGTGGATAAATAGACATAGGCTTGCTGAATCATTTGGTATATGTAAAACTTTAGTAGATATTACCAAATTGCTTTCCAAAGTGATTAAAAATATGTATACATCATTAGCATTTTATGAGCATCAGTTGTTTTAGGTTTCACTAACACTTGGCACTGTCTTTTTCGTGGTAGTTGTTCTGATGCGTATGCAGTGTTTTTTTTTTAACTTGCATTTCTGTGATGAAAAGTAAAGTTGAGCACCTTCTTGTATGCTTACTTGTCATTTGAATATTATTTTGTGTGACGTGTCTGGTGAAGAATTTTTATCAATGGGGGAGATTTACTCTCCATGTGTAGAACTTGTTATACATTCTGAATAAAATTCTTTTGTCAGATATATATATATCCCACTATTGGGGATTTTTTTCACCATATTAATGGCATCCCTTTTATTCTCAGAAGTTATTAGTATTAATGTATTAATGCTTCATTTTTATCTTTATTAATAGGGCTTTTAATATAATGTTTAAGAAACTTTCACCTATCTCAATGCCATGATTACACTTTTTTCTCTAAAAGCATTAATGATTTTACCATTAGGAATTGCACGTACAGTTAGAAATTAAATATTTTTCCACAAGAACATCCAGTTTACCCAGCACCAGTTACTAAATCAACCATGGTTTCCCACTGTCCTAAGTCAGATTAAGGTGTGTGTGTGTGTGTGTGTGTGTGTGTGTGTGTGTGTTTGTGTGTCTTTACTCTCTATTCTGTTCCATTGGTCTAATTGTCTAGCACTGTGCATTATTTTTTCTTGATTATTTATATTTTGTATAGATTTTAGATCAGGTTGTCTACACACACACTGACACACACAGGCATACACACACACACACACACACACACACACACACATACATACTCATAACATTCTGTGAGAGTGTATTGAATTTACCAATTTGAGAAAATTGCCATCCTTACAGTACTGGGTCTTTCTGCCCACAAGAGTATCACTTTAAATTTATTTAGATCTCTTTAATTTCACTAAATATTTTATAGGTTTTAGTGTAGAAATCTTGCAGATCTTTTGTTAGGTTTATCCTTAACATTTTTATGTTTAAGATAAATGCTATCTCCTTTAGAGTCTTTTTCTTTTTTGTGCTCAACTCTCTAATTACCTTACTAAATAGTTTGTAAATTCTGTTGAACTTTTCTGTGGATATAATAATTCCATCTATCAGTAATGACAATTTGTTGCTCCTTTTCAAATATTCTATCTCTTCATTTATTCATTTACTCATTCATTCTTCATGTTTGACTTTCTTGCACTAATTGGAATATCTACTATAATGCTGCATAGAAGTGGTGATTTTAGGTATTGTTTTATTTTTCTTCATCTCTGAGGGACATAATTCAATGTCACTATTAATTATGATGTTGACTAAAGATATGGCAAATGCTTTTTTTTTTTTTTTTTTTTTTTTTTTTTGTGATACGCGGGCCTCTCACTGTTGTGGCCTCTCCGGTTGCGGAGCACAGGCTCCGGACGCGCAGGGTCAGCGGCCATGGCTCACGGGCCCAGCCGCTCCGCGGCATGTGGGATCTTCCCGGACCGGGGCACGAACCCGCGTCCCCTGCATCGGCAGGCGGACTCTCAACCACTGGGCCACCAGGGAAGCCCGGCAAATGCTTTTTATCAAAGTGAGGAAATATGTATCATGTAGTGTGTTATAGTTATGAGTTTTTATCATGAATGTGTGTTGAATATTAGCAAGTGCTTTTTCTCTATCTCTCAAGATAAGAACGATTTTCTTTTTTCCCCATGTATGTGATAACTGTTCAGCTTTTCCAATTTTAAAATCAACTTACATTCCTAAAATAAAAAATAATTTAAGCATGATGTATTAAATAAAGTTTGACCCAATTGTAATAAATAAATATATAAAGTGCACAAATTTATGTTTCAGCAAAAGTATCTTCCTGTGAAAACATCAGCACAAACTAATGAACATAGCCATTAGTCCCCCAAATTCCTCATACCCTTTAGTAATTCCTTTCCCCATGCCTCCCAGCCACACCCTGCCTTCAGACAACCACTAACATACTTTTTGTCACCATATATTTTCTAGAATTTCAAGTAAATGATATCATACACTAAGTGCAGTTTTTGGTCTAGCTTTTTATTTCACTAAGGATATTTATTTTGAGATTTATCTATGCTATTACAGTTACTGATAGTTCATTCTTCTTTATTACTAAGTACAATGAATATGCCATAAAATGATTATTGATTCATCTGTTGAAATACCCTTGAGTTTTTTCCAATTTTAGGTTATTAAGAACAGTCTACATTAAAATGTCACATACCATGTCATATATAGCATAAGAAACTTGTAGTATTATACTTCTATTTCTTCTCTCTCTCAGCCTTTCTGCTATTGTTTTTCAAACATTTTAATCTGCATAGTCTACATACATCAGACCTCATTATTTTTATTTCTGCTTAAAGGACAACATTTTGAAAAGAGGCAAATAGCTAGAAAAGGATAATGCATATTTACTCATATTCACTATTTCTGGTGGCCTACATTCTTTTGTGAAAATTCATATTCCCATCTAGAATCGTTTTCTTTCTCCCTGAAGAATTCCTTTGCTGTTGCTGGTAGAAAATAAATCTTTATTTCCCCTTTATTTTAAAAATATTTTTTCACTGGTATCGAATAGTAGTTTCATCATTGTTTGTCCTTTAGTACTTTCTTTAAAGATAATTGGCCACTCTCTTCTTGCTTGCATTGTTTCCAACAAGAAATCTTTTTTCTTATTTAGTGTATCTTAGTGTGTCTTTTTTTTTCTCGCTGGCTTTAAAAAAAATCTCTTGTTTACTGCTTTTGAGAAATCTGCTTATCATGTACTTTGATGTAATTTTATTCATGTTTCTTGGGCTTAAGGTTATTAATTTATGGAAATAAAGATTTTAAGTGAGTTTAGTGAATTCATTGTTGCTTATAAATAACTGAAAATTAAATCTAATAATATTTTCCCAAAAAAAAATCTTCCTTGGAAATTAGTAGCTAATATCCTAGAGCTGACCATGCAAGCTAATAGGAGGAGATAGTTCCAAATATAAGCTTTTAATGTACATTTACTGAGACTCCACTATGTCTCAAAATAGTCTACATTTGAATAACATATTGGTGTTAAAACAACTTATAAAAGGAAGAATTTGTTACATATGTATGATTTAAAGGTGTAGGAAATAGTCTGAAATATTTTGGAAGCTACTGCTGTTTAAAAGGGGAGTTGTTTGGGACTTCCCTGGTGGTCTAGTGGTTAAGACTCTACATTCCCAATTCTGGGGTCCCGGGTTCGATCCCTGGTCAGGGAAATAGATCCTGCACGTGGCAACGAAGGTCCTGTGCCAAATAAATTAAAATTTTAAAAAAATCTTCAACTTTTCTGCTCAATGTTATGTGGCAGCCTGGATGGGAGGGGAATCTGGGGGAGAATGGATACACGTATGTGTATGGCTGAGTTGCTTTGCTGTGCCCCCGAAACTATCACAACATTGTTAATCGGCTCTACTCCAATACAAAATAAAAAGTTAAAAAAAATAAAAGCAGAGTTGTTTTATGTATGTATGTATGTATGTATGTACATATGTATGTATGTATGTGTGTTAGGAATAATCTAAGGTAATATTTTCCAAAACAATAAAGGCTGACTTGTGAACAAATAAAGATTATAGAAAACATAACTCATTCTTCAAGTCCCTGTAGATTTCTTCTAAGGTCTTGTGAATGTCAATCAATTGAATTGTATTGTGCCTATGTTTCCATTAATATCACCTTCATTAGCTATTCAGCAGTCAGTGACTGCAACCACTCTGATATGAACAATATTCAGTGTTGTAAGGCAAATGCTATTAAGCGTCATATTCTTCAAAACTAAAAATAAACTAAAAAAACAACTGGTTTTGAATCTGTATTTTTCCTATGTTCTTGATTCCCTGGAAATTATTATATTGGCCCAGGGGACTAACTCCTAAGGAAAATAGCTTTTCAGGAGCAGTGAATGAGAGGACTAATTGATTCTAGACTTGATTGGTTTTTTACTGTTAAATAAATCTTAAATTATTCGGACAAATCTTAGGTGGAAATGGTGCATTGTCCCTTTTATATATCATTAGATTTGATTTGATAATATTTTGTTTAGAATATTTGTGTCTATGTTCATAGAGATACTGATGTGCAGTTTACTTATTTTTCCTTCCAGTTTTATTGTGATATAATTAACATACAGCACTGTATAAGTTTGAGGTATAAAGCATAATGATTAGACTTGCATACACCACGAAATTATGACCACAATAAGTTTAGTGAACATCCATCATCTCATATAGATACAAACTTAAAGGAATAGAAAAACTATTTTCCTTGTGATGAGAACTCTTAGGATTTACTCTCTTAACAAATTTTCCATGTATAACATAGAGCAGAGTTCATTATATTTATCATGTTGTACATTTGCTTATTTATCTCACGACTGGAAATTTGTACCTTTTTACTGCCTTCATCCAATTCCTCCCTACCCCCACCTTCCATTTCTGGTAATTGCACATCTATTTCTTTTTCTATGAGCTTGTTTGTTTGATTGAGAAATATAATTGACCTACAATACCATGTTCGTTCCTGTTACACAACATAGTGATTTGATATTTCTGTACATTTCAAAATGATCACCACAATAAGCACAGTTTATGTTTGTTATAACGTCTTTGGTTTTGCTTCAAGATTATGCTCATAGAAGGAGTTGGGAAATATTCAATTTGTTAAATTTCTGGAAAACTTTGGATAGAATTCGTATTATATTTTCTGAAAATATTTGGTAGAATTCATCAGTGAAACTCTGGGTCTGGCAAGGATTTAGCTACAGTTTCAATTTCCTTAGTAGATACAGAGTTGTTCAGATTGTCAGTTTCTTCTTGCAAGGATTTTGGTAGTTTGTGTCACATAAGCAATTTGTCCATATCATATAAACTGTCAAGGTCATTGGCAAAAGTGTTCTTAATATTTCTTCACTTTCTTTTTAATAGCTGTGGAATCTGTAGTGATACCTCTCTCAGCCTGATATCGAAAATTGTGTCTGCTCTCTTTTTTCATATTCACTTGGCTAGAGTTTTTTTCAAATTTATTTATTTATTTCAAAGAATTGGTTTTTGGCTTCTTATACTTTCTCTATCATTTTGGAGATTCCTATTTCGTTGATTTCCACTTCAATTTTGATCATTTCTTTTCTTCTCCTTACTTTATATTTGCTCTTCTGTTTCTGGTTTCTTAAGGTGAAAGCTAAGGTACAGTATTTGAGTCTCTCAATGATTTCTGTTATAAACTTTTTGTGCTGTAAATTTCCCCTTAGTATTGTCTTAGTGATATTTCACATATTCTGATATGTTATATTTCCATATTCATTCAATACTACTCAGCCATAATATAGAATGAAATTTTGCTATTTGCAGCAACATGGATGGACTTGGAGGGCATCATGCTTAGTGAAATAAGTTAGAGAAAGACAAATATTGTATGATGTCACTTAAATGTGGAATCTAAAAAATACAACAAGCTAGTGAATATAACAAAAAAGAAGCAGACTCACAGATACAGAGAACAAACTAATGGTTACCAGTGAGGAGAAGGGGAAAGGGGCAACATAGGGGTGGGGAAGTCAGAGGTACAAACTATTAGGTGTAAGACAAGCTAAAGGATTCATTGTACAACACGGGGAATATAGCCAATATTTTGAAATAACTGTAAATGAAAAGTAACCTTTAAAAATTGTATAAAAAATTAACAAGTTTGAAAAAATAAAAAAAGGAAACACTTTTAAATTAATGATACTTATCTCATTGTCCACAATATGATCAATCTTGGTAATGATTTATGTGCATGTGAATGCATTCTGATTTTTTGGATGGAGTGTGCTGTAAATGCCATCTAGGACAAATTGGTTGATTGCATCTTCATATCTTACTCTCAGGAAAACTGTAAGTTATTTCTAAGACCTACACAGCCCTATATAATTTTCTCTCTTACATTTCCTACCTCAACTTTTTCACTTCTCTTCTTGCCCATTTAGCTCACATACAAGCTTCTTTTACCATTATTTCAGTCACACAAGCCTCCTTGCTGTTCTGTGAACAGGCCAAGGAAGTTCCGCTCCTAGACTTTGCATTTATTATTTCTTCATCTGAAGTGTTCTTGGCCCAGGGCGTGGCCAAATTTGGCATCTGCTTCAGGACTCTTCTCAGATAAGATATTAAAAGAAAACTCTTCCCCAGTAAATCTCTATAGAACAGTGAGCTACATCAGTGTTACCTTTCCAACTTACCTGCTTTATTGCTCTATATTGTATATATATAATATAATGCTCTACATGTACTACATATATATATATGTATACTACATATATATATACATTGTTTGCTTCCCGCCACTGAGGTATAACTTCCACTGAAACAGGAAATGTGTTTTGCTCCATTTTTTATTCCCAGTGCCAAAACAGAGCCTGGTACATGATATGGACTCTCACACTTCTGAAAATATAGGTGTCCAATTATGAGTTTAAGATAATATTTCTGTCCTAAACAATTTGATTATTTTTTTACATGTGTGGAGTCACACTGTTTTCCTAAACTCTGTGTAAACAGGGCTTGAGGCAGGAGGAAAAGGTGAAAGTAAAATATTGGAAGAAAACTTGCTAAGTGTTTCTAAAGCTAAGTTCTAATTACTTCCCTGCCCCCATTTAAAAAAAAATTTTCTTCTAAAAACCTGCCTTGTTTTTGTCTGCACCCATTGAACCTAGGGTGCCTTTGTGGTTCTGTCTGAAAGTATACCTTCTTCCTACTGCTTTTTTCTCTTCTGCATTTCTAGATGTCTCTTGCTCCTCCATGTCTCTTGCTCCTCCATTCACAGGTCTCATCTCATTTATAGTTTATAGAAATAAACATGACTCTTCAGTCAATGGCATACTCCAGTTTATCTCATGGTTACATGTTTGTTTTAGCCATTACATGCTTCATCTTGGGAAACAAAAGGACAGTGCTCACTTTGGAAGCACATATACCAAAATTGGAATCATACAGAGAAGATAAGCATGTCCTTTGTGCAAGGATGATATAAATTTATGATACATTTCATATTTTTCCAATAAGCATGTGAAAAGATAAATCATACATCATTAGAGAATTGCAAATTTTAAAATATGAGATTGTTTCCACTACACATGCGTTAGAATAACTAAAATCCCAATCATTGGCAACATCAAAATCTGGCAAGAATGTGGAGCCACAGAGAAAATACAGCATCATGCTGGTGGGAACGCAAAATGGTACAAGCACCTTGGAAGACTGTTTGGCAGTTTCTTATAAAAATAAACATATTCCCACCATAAGATCCAGCAGTCACATTCCTTGGTATTTACCCAAATGAGTGGAAAGCCTGTGTCCACACAGAAACCTGCACATGGATATTTATAACAGTTCGATGCATAGAACTTCAGTAGGTAAATGGATAAACTGTGGTCCATCCAGACAATGGAATATTATTCAGGGAGCTATCAAGCCATGACAAGACATGGAAGAAACTTAAATGCATATTACTAAGTGAAAGAAGCCAATCTGAAAGGCTACATCCTGTATGAATCCTGGTATAAGACATTCTAGAAAAGGCAGAACTATGGAGCCAATTAAAAAAAAAGAGCAGTGGTTTCCAGGGGCTAGAGGAAAGGAAGGGAAAAGTAGGTGGAGCACAGAGGATTTTTAAGGCAGTGAAACTATTCTCTATGAAAACATGTCATTACAATTATCAAAACCCATAAAACATATAACACCAAGATGGTACAAATGAACTTATTTACAAAACAGAAATAGAGTCACAGATGTAGAAAACAAACTTATGGTTACCAAGGGAGAAAACGGGGGAGGGATAAATTGGGAGATTGGGATTGACATATACACACTACTATACATAAAATAGATAACTAATAAGGACCTAGTGTATAGCACAGGGAACCTAACTCAATACTCTGTAATGACCTATATGGGAAAAGAATCTAAAAAAGAGTGGATATATGTATACGTATAACTGATTCACTTTGCTGTACACCTGAAACTAACACAGCATTGTAAATCAACTATACGCTAATAAAATTTTTTTTTAAAAAAGGAGTGAACACTAAGGTAAACTATGGGCTTTGAGTGACCGGTACTCTTCTATTCACTGAGCCTACAGCAGTGACAGAACAGAGTGAGTCCTCTCTCCGTGGAGTCTGGATCCTAATGGAGGAAGAGAGTCAATAAGAAATGTGATAAAGAATTAAATGAAGTGCCTAATTTATATTTTATATTCCCTTCTTCATGCAAATGAATTTTTCTTATTCCGTCTCTCCTTTGCACTCACATGAATGCATGCACAGAAACACACACACGAACACACACACACACACACACACACACACACACACACACACAAGCATGCATCTACTCACAGACCTGGCTGATGGACCTCAGAAAAATAATGATATCTACGATACAATCTCTGCTACTTTATGCCATGACTAATACCCTTCTAAGTGACTTATTTTTCCTTGAGATTCTTTGGAATGTATTCATCCTTGGAAAACAAACGTTTTGTAATGGATGAGAGAAAGAACAGGGGCATATGAATTGCAAAGGTGACTGGGTGGACCATTTTCTGTGACCTGTTCCAATTTTGAAAGTGTAAACCACAATTTATAAACTCATAGAAAAGAACATTATTCCAATAAATTTTTAGCATTATGACACTGTCAAAGTACACCCTGTTCTTCAGGGGATAAGCTTTAAGCTCTTTGTCATTTGTGAAATATGAATCTGAAAGCTTACACTAACAAAATCAATAAATGTTTAATTCCTTAGCTGTGCAAACTGTTATAATGCTAAGTTCAATAATTTATGATCTTCTTTTCTTTGGGGTTTTTTAATGAATTGATGTTTTGGAGGCCAGCAATAAGTTATATAATGAGACATGTCAGAAATCTTGAAAAATGATTGCAAAAATCTCACAATTAGATCAGATCTACAAGAAAACATTTTCTCCATCTATGCAGATACTGTGTCCTTCCACGGCAGACTGGTGAGGTGTTAAGCCCCCAGCCTGAGGAGCAACCTGTGGGCAGCAATTAGGAAAGGCGGTGATGAAGGGGCCCGGAAACCCTGTTTCCTTCTCCACTGTCCTCTCCACCAAGAGATGGTACCCACCAGCTGAGAAATGTCTGCCATTTCCACTTAGGAGGGACCTAGCTGGGTTGAGCAGAATTACTATGATGTTCCCCTGGCTCTTCTACTAGAGAACCGGTCTTAAGTGCCAGGCTCAGTTTTCTTAAGGGTTACGGCCGAGGATATCCAATGGCTGAGGATATCCAATTGGCTGCCTTGTTTTCAGTAAAGATAAATTGATCTTATAAACAAACCAAAAATAAATAAATACATAAATAAGTAAATAAATAAGAATGAAAAAGCCCTCTTAATTCCAGTTTTATTTCCACCTTTTCCCCAAATCTCCCTTTGAGCTCCATTGCTATGGTCATCCCATTTATATTTTTAAAATATTCTTAGAATATAATGGTAATGTCCATAGAATCCTATCATTCTTGGTAAAACAAATATTACCAAACATTTTACCCCTCCCACAAAGAGATGAGAAAATTGCATCATATAAATACATATAGAAATAGTACCAAAATATGTTTTAAATGCCAGAATTACTATTTTCACAAATGAGCTAGGTGGAAACACAAGTAGAAAATAAGCTGTAGTTAGATTGGATGCTTCCTCTTCATCAGGTTCTCAGCTGTTTGTCTCTTTTTCTGCTACCACGGTCTTCCTAATCAACAGCAATTCCTGCTAGCTATGGTTCAGAGTTGAGGAAATCAATTTTTCTTTTTAACAAGAAGGGCACTGAATGATTTAAGAATACATTCAACTAGTTTAACAGCTTTTCTCCCAGTTAGCTGAAAAAGCAGTTGGAGAACCACTTGGCTGTTCCTCAAAGCACCATAAGTCAACATGCTCCATGGAGAACAGAAGTGAATATCCCGATTCAAACCAAACATCCAAACGTTTTCTCACCCAGTAAAAGGAGTTGAGGATTGATTGATTATTAGTTTCCTAGGGCTCTCTTAATACATTTCCACAAACTGGGTGACATAAAACAACAGTAATATATTCTATCAGTTCTGGGAGCTAGAAGTTTGAAATCAAGGTGCCATCAGGGTGACACTCCCTCTGCAAGTTCTAGGAAAGATTCCTTCCTTACCTCTTCCTGGCTTCTGGTGGTTGCTGACAATCCTTGGTGTTCCTTGGCTGTACCTGCACCACTTTAATTCCCGCCTCTGTCTTTACATGGCCTTCTTCCTATGTGGCTTTGTGTATCCTTGGCTTTCCTTATAGGGACACCAGTCATTGGATTTAGGACCTACACTAGTCTGGTATGATCTAGGTTATGAGTAGACTTGAATTGTGCAGGGACACTATTCACCCCCTACCAATTCTCAAAGTAAGTCTAAAATAGGTAAGTCTGGTGGCCAAGGAACTCAGAATAATAAGTGAATTTCCTGTCCTCCATGTGGGAAAAAGTGCCCACCAGTTGGGAGTAATTTGGGAGTAATTTCAGCCTCAAAGGGAAAATAAGTTTCATCGTAAAAGCCACAGAAAGTGTTCACTTGTGCCTCAAAACATAACAGGATAACTTTATTCTGTTAACATTTTATAGAGGTTTAATATTAAAATATATTGAATTAAATTACTGATATAGTAAGAACTGGTTTAGTATCTACATAAAGCTTATCCATCTCTGAAAAGTATAATAGTTTGGATCCCCATTGCCTGCATATAGATTTCCTTTAATCCTTCTGTTTGCCTAACTAATTATCTTAGGCACAGCCCCATTGCTAATAAGCCTATGATCATTCCAGTCTATACAAAGGCATTCAAAGGAAAGCACACAATAAATAGAAACCCTCACTCTTTCTAGAATGTAAAAATATTCAACCTGGGATCATCAAAATTCAGAAAGGAAATCCTGGCTTTGAAAACTCTAGCCATTTTGTCAAAGTGTGACAGGCTATTTACTCCTGATACTATAAAGAAGATATGATTCTTGAAATTATGTAAATCCAAATCTTCCCTGGTGCAGTACATCAGTAAGAAAAGATTTTGGGACATCTACTGGCAGATATGAATTTTACTCCATGTTTCTTGAGGATAACTACAACTTCAACAGCAACAACAAAATACTAACTTGCTTTATTTTTCTAAAATAAATTGAAATCACGTTCTTAGTTCCCGTCAATTTGGTATGTGTAGAAAATCCAGTTTCCCTCTCCTCATTTCCCTCCCCACCCAACACGTGTGCGGTGGATCTGGGATCTTCATCGAGCCCAGAAGATGCTTGGAATTTCTTTTGCTTGTTGGTACCACCAGTACTTGCTGACGTGCTTGTGATCATTGTGCAGTCAAGAATAGTCCTTTGGAAGCTTTGCCTGGTTCTTCTCTGTTCCCTACTTATGTTCAGGGATCTTCTCAGAACCTCAGTCCCAGTGCTCTGTCCTGAGCTTCCCTGTGGGCCTCAGGACACTATTCCTTTCTGAAGTCTGGTCTCCTCCAGACCAGAAGGAGGGGTGGTCTAGTCTGGAAATGTCTGTCATCTTGATAACACATCTCCTTCCTGATTTACAATGATTCCTTTTTCTCTTCCCCAGGAACTGCCCCTTCCACAGCTTTCCCTTCAATTCTTGCCTTCGTCTTTTCCTTTGCTGAGATGTTCCTTGCCATTTTCTACATAATGTGAATTTCTCTTGCCCAGGAGAGAGGGTTCTGGTAAGAAATACCCAGACCAGTTAGTTAATTTTTATTATTTTTTTTTAAGATAGATTATTTATTTATTCATTTATTTTTGGCTGCATTGGGTCTTTGTGGCTGTGTGCGGGCTTTCTTTAGTTGTGGCGAGCGGGGGCTACTCTTTGTTGCGGTGCACGGGCTTCTCATTGCGGTGGCTTCTCTTGTGGCAGAGCATGGGCTCTAGGCGTGCAGGCTTCAGTAGTTGTGGCACGTGGGCTTAGTTGCTCCACGGCATGTGGGATCTTCCCAGACCAGGGCTCAAACCCGTGTCCCCTGCATTGGCAGTCGGATTCTTAACCACTGTCCCACCAGGGAAGCCCTAATTTTTTGTTTTTAATTACCCTTTTTATTTTCAGATAGAAAATAAAGATTTGTATGCAGTTGTAAGGAATAATTCAGAGAGATCCCATGTATCTCTTACCTAGTTTCACCTAATGGTAACATCTTGCAGAACTGTAGTACAGTATCACGACCAGTGTTGTGCAACATCGGTGTAGTCAAGATACAGAACTTTCCATCACTACAAGTATCCTTTATGTTGACCTTTTATAGTCACATCCACTTTCGTCTCATCCACCCCCACCCCATCTCCTGGTCCCCTTGTTAACCCCTGGCAACCAGTAATCTGGCCTTCATTCCCATAACTTGTTATTTCAAGAATGCTATATAGACGGAATAATACTGTATTTAATCTTTTGTGAGTGGATTTTTTTCACGGAGCATCTCCTTGGAGATTCATCCAGATTGTTGCATGTGTCAATATTTTGTTCCCTTTTGTTGCTAAGTCGTATGTGAGTTTGTTGAACCACTTACCTGCTGAAGACATCTGAATTGTTTCCATTTGGGAGCTATTAATCATAAAGTTTCTATAGACATTTGTGTATAGGTTCTTGTATGTATATAAGAGTTCAATCCTCTGTGATAAATACCTAGGAGTGCAATTGCTGGGTCATATGGCAGCTGTGTGCTTAATTTAAGAAAGTACTAAACCGACTTCCAGAGTGGCTGTACCATTTTGCATTCCCACCAGTAATGTATGAGAGAGCCACTCTCTCTACATCCTTGCCAGTATTTGGTGTTGTCACTATATTTTATTTTAGCCATTTTAATATGTATATAGTGATTTCCTGTTGTTTTAATTTGCACTTCTAGCTGGGACTGCTTACTCTCTTCCTGTCATCAGAAAAGAGGGCTGTTTTGTGTGGGCTTTTGATTTCCAGCCAGAAAGCAGCGTGTCTGCGTTCAGTACAACTTCTGCCCTCAAATCAGCCCTTGTGTATATGAGACATCTGAAGTGTGTAACTGTTATTCTGTTTTATCTCGAGATAAGATTATCACAAAAAAGACAGTCTCCATAATCAGTTTCTATGTGTTATTAACACGCCTTGAGGAGTTAAGTCTTAGTCATTTTTGTACCCTCAAATACTAGCAGTATGTTACATATTTGATGAATGAATTAATTGATCTAGTAAGAATAAGAATATAACGATAGGACTTTACGTTTAAATATTAATAAACCTAATATCTGCCTAGCATGTCAGAGGGCACCATGGGCTTCAATTTAGATGACTTAAGTTGGCATTTATAGAAAACCTGAGAGGTGTGTATTCCTAACTCTAGTGTCAGGAAGACTAGTTCTGCCACTTATGTGCAGAGTGATCGCAAATAAGCCAAAGCCTAGTACCTCAGGTTCTTAACTGTCTAAATGTTTAAAAATACACCCTTAGCCCTAATTTCAGCTGTAAATTGGAAATAACTGTAGTACTTATATCATAGGATTAAGTTCAGGGTCACCTTACACTTGTAGTGCCAGCCATATGGAAAACATTTATAAATATTAGCCAAAGAGAAATAATCAAATGAAATACGAATGCTAATATTAAATGATATTATTAATTAACAGGAATGAATTCTAACATGATAGTGCATTTTAAGAAGCAGCAAATATTACTTTATTTTCACTTTAGTCCCTGTTGTTAAAATCATCTGTGAGCATACCAATTTCCTAGGAATAAATAAACTATGAGCTTAGAAAACATGGGTTTTGTGTGAAAGAGATGGACAATAATAGGATCAAAGTGGGATTTGTGGGACAGTCACAGGAGGTCCGAAGTGGTTTGTAGGCAGTATAAGGGACACTGTTGCCTGGAGAAGAAGGACTGTACCTCATTCATATATATACGAGAGCAGTTTAAAGTGTAGGGCTTGTGGTAGCACCCTGAGGCATTATTTCTTGATTGAACTTAACTGACTGTCAAAGGCAAGAAGTGCCAAGTCAGAAGTACAGTTTTAGAGTAGAGGAATGGGGCTGCCTAAACAAAACATACCTGCTTAGTAAACTCACAGGAGGTCTGATGGGGACCATATCTTTGGCTCACTGGATGCTATGGGCATCAAACAAAACTCACAGAAACAAAGTAAAATTAAGGTCAGAGGTGACGCTCAAGTGGTTTACTGACAAGATAAGTGTATACTGTTAATAACTTTTCTGTCTGCAAGGAATTGTATGGGCATTTTTCTTTGTTTTTCAGTCAAACACTGCCCTCTAGTGGCAATGCTACTCTTTAGCGTTGCAAATAATAGTGAACGTGGTATAGATAACGGGTTTTTCAGTCAAACACTGCCCTCTAGTGGCAATGCTACTCTTTAGCGTTGCAAATGATTTGACCTCCCACTCCATTCCCAACCCTCACAAAATCCCACACTATTTATTTTAATTTTCCCTTAGGCAGAAAATGTATGTAGATTTTGTAGATATATGTGATTTTCACATTTTATTCATTTGTATTTGACTGTCAGGCATAAGATATTTCATTCCATTTCTATAATATCTGGGAAAAACATTGAGAATGAAGTCTGACATATATTAGAAAGTATAAATAAAGATTTCTACTAATTCCCTAGTATTTTAATATCAAATATACTTTTTATTTAAAAATATTTAATTTGGCTCATCTAAGGAGATTTATATAGCTTAATTATTCTACCTCCCAATACATACTTAATCAAAATTTAAAAATAGATATATTACTTTTCTCATTTAATCATCATTTAAAAATTTCACCATTTAATACCCAGAGAAGAAAAATGAGCCTTAAATTTTCCTGTGACTTTATCCAGAGTGAGAAGGAAAAAGAGACCTTTCCCTTAGCAAGGATATGAGATCCTTATGCAGTTCCCAAAACAGACCTTGAGCTGATGTAAGAGTCCAGGTTTCCTGGTGGTGGAACAAGCTCTTGAGAAAACTTAGCGCTTGCCTCACCCATGAGAGAGACTCCCAACTAGCAAGTCATCTCGAGCAGGAGAGTTTTCTAATTCTGTCGTTAACTTCTAGGCACATATGAGAGTGTCATTGTTAACAGTATAACGATCCAATCTTATTTTTAAAATAACATTTTCATTGTTAGAGAACTGACACAGGCAAGATACGCCACATTTCTGAGAGTTAAACTATAACATATGATGGATCAATTTAGATATATAAAGAGAGAGAGAGAGAGAAGAGCACTAACACATAAGGAAGGATATTAACACTTGACAGAAAAGTAACTTCTCCTTTAAAGGCTCAAAGAAACTTGGCATTATTATATCATACATTTTTATACGAATAAGAGGCCCATTAAAGTGAAATGAATTATAACACACACACACAAACAAAGAAACCAGGGTAGGGTAGGTGAGGAGCTGGTGGTGATGGTCATGGTAGTATTTTCTCAAAGTCTTTCCTGGTATTTTCGAAGAGTAAGAATACATTGAAATGCTGGTGCAAATATCCAGTCTCATTATATATTTAATGCTATATTTCTCCAATACATGTAGAGACATCAGACCATCAGACCTTAAGGTAACTGAGCACTAACATTACATTTGTTAGGCCAAATCTCTTAGGCCAGTTTCTGGCTTATCAAATAATCTAATTATTTGCATTTTCATAGTTTTTCTTAAATAAGAAACTGAGAATGGCTCTTCTGATATGAATATCTGACTCACTTGACAGTTATATTTTTTCCTACTCATTCATAAATTCAGGTTTTGATAAATATATGTCTCTTTTACGTTTAACTAGGCTCATTCAGCATTCCTGAGGTGATCAAGCCAATATACCTGTCCTCCCCAAACACAGACCAAGGAAACTTTATTTATGTAATACACTCTGTGAAATTAGTTCGCGGGCACTTAGCAATCTCTTTGGTGATGACAGCTGGTATTCACTGGGCACCACTTCCACCATCCCTCCTTCCCTCTCCTCCAAAAATCTGTTTAATTACTAAAAGCTTAGTGTCTACAACTTGTATTTATTTCCATTCTACAATTTAGAGCAAAATTAGATAAGTGCATTTGGTTTTAGGTAAGGGAAAGTCTACTCAGGGGTTTAAAGAATTAGATACAACAAAGAGATGAATCTGAATGCTAAATAAAATAAGACCCCAAAGAAGAAATCAATAAGCTTATAAGAAATGCACTTTCTTCTCCTGCACCTCTTCCTTTGTATTTAATTCACTGGGGAGTATGCCATTCGTTATAAGGGCAACTTTGTTGTAAAGACCTATTTTGTCTTTTTACAGGAAGAGAGAACCAGTTGAGGGGGAGGTGCCCTTGGCAAATGATGTACCCAGGTCAGTAAAAAATTTTCACTGTGAATCTTAATGTTCCAAAATACTTCATAAAACCTCGCAAAGTAGCATCTAGTGAATTATTCAGTTTAGAAATTTATTAACTCCGTGGTCAAGGAAAATCTGAGTCCTTGACACTGTCAGAATGTGACGTAACTGAAGTGTTCAAGCTGAGACATTATCTATAAACTTGAAGAAAACACCAGTCTTTCCAAGAATAGAACCATCTTAGTTTCCCATATCGAATTGAGTCTAATACATCATTTTGTTGTATAAATTCAGCACATTATATAAAGATGGTGAAAAAGATAATACAGCTTTCATAGAAAATGTGCACTTTATTAGCAAGCCTTTTAAAGTCAAGATTGTAATATAATATTTTCAAACTTGAAAATTTATTTTAAGGAGTATTTACAAAATTGATTTTAAAATACATATAAAATTACATATTTAAAAATTTTCATTCTGAATTCCAATAATGTTTGTGAATAATAATATTGTAAAATAAAAAATGTTGCCCACCATCCAGTTCTATAAGAATCAAGTCATTAGCCATTGCAGTCACTGACCTACAATACACTCTGAAAGGAATTCAGGGCAAAAATCAGGATGAGGCACTTTGTGCTCTGGGAAAAGAGGCAAAACAGCCCCTTAATTAGTTAGAAATATTTCAGGAGAAGTGTTTTACGAACTTGGATTCTTGCATCTTCTTCTGCTTAGAAAGCTCTAAAATCATTAACTGGTGTATCTGTTCCTCGTGACCGTCAGTACCCTTCCACACAGATGTGTGCTTGTGTGCATGTACCCCTTCACCAAAATCATATATATCCTGACTTCCATCCACCTCTTGGGAGCAGTTCCTCATGGCTATCTTAGAGGTTGTCTCCAGGGCTATAGTCCTCAGTAAGTCCCCAAATAAGACTGAAACTCACAGCTCTCACGTGAGTTTTTATTATAGTCAACAATGTTGATTCAGGTGTCTCTTTGTGTGGATCCCAGTTAAGAAAACCTGTGGTTACTTTAGTTTAATTAATATCTGAATGATGTATATTGATTATATATGAGATATTCTTGAATTTCTCATGGAATTATCCCAAAGAAATGAAAATCTACTGAAAGTAATGTGTTCAACTAGACTGTAAGAAACTGTGAAAGTGAAAGGGAAAAAGGTGGGGCTGAAACCGGGAGAGAGACACAGAGACACTGTCTCATCATTCACCAAGAATAGTCCAGAGAATCCAGAGAAAAAAGAGACAAAATAAAGAGTGTTGTTCTGAGGTGTTTTTATTATCATAAATGGAGAATATGAAAGAAAATTGATGAGGAAAAGAGATTAAAAATAATTAGGATATAAAAGAATAATCGCTGTGGCTTCTTCACTGAGTGAGGATTTCAAAACCAGAAGGACAGACTCAGTTTAAGGTTGGATTAGCACATTGGAAAGATTTAAAAGCTCAAAATTCTAGAATTGCACCTCAAATGGGAAAAGATACACAGAAATGAGTGAAGATTAAGAAAAAAGATACAAATCAAATGGTAATAGGAAGGAAATGAGCCATAAAGCCTGCAAATGCCTGTCTGCAAGTACCAGGCGGAGAGAAATGAGGTTGCTGTGATGCCCGGGAGAAAACGATGACTTAGGACAATGTTACAGAAACAAAATAGGGTAAATTACAACTTAAATTATTCAGCCAAATGTTAATATTGGTGGGTATATTTGTTATACCTGAAACAGATAAAATATATGGGCAGGTGGAACTATACATCAAAACTTTAATATAAACAATCTAAGACATCTGCATTGCCCGAAGTATCAATAATCATGTTTCTAAGAAGACTATTAATATAAATTCTATGGCTGCCCTTAAGTCATGGACATTCTTTTTACTTCAGATGATAGGCAGATTTATAGCTCACTATTCAAAGAGCTTATCAGCACAAGCTTAATTACTATTTCTTTGACTCGTTTACCACATTCAGACATAAGGTATAAAATAGATAAGGGTGAAATCGAAGAGGCATTTGTTGAAAGTGACAGCCCTAAAAATCCTAGTGGTTAAAAACAAGAAAACATGTAAACATTCAAAACTATGTCTTTAAAATATGCAGAAATGTTAATGTAGAGTAAATGCAGGTTGGAAAACTGACTTCACATTCTGTAATAGTCACCAAGAATAGTGTCATTTTTTCTGAATCAGAGAAACAATTACCGAGTATCTCCTGAAGCTCTTTTCTCCTCTCAATGAGCTTTACACCTAAACTTTTTTTACTTTTCTGAACATGTGTGTATTAATATATGTTTCTGTGTGTGTACATGCTACTTTTATATATAACCCAAAGCTGGCTTTTATATTGAGCTTACAGAGCTAAGAGATGTGCTGAGCTTTTCTTGAGACTAGATTTGCATAATTATTCCCCCAGCCAGTGAAAATGGCAACCAAACTACCTAGATTTTATGGACCTAGATTTTGGGTAGCAGTCAAACTACCTATATTTTTATGGTTGAAATTCATTGTGAAGTTCCTGTAAAGGAAGTTTATTAAAATACATAACAGTGAGGTTTAAAAAATATATATATACATTTATAAGTTGTGTTTTCTTACTGGGATTGTAGATGATGAAACCCTGGATGGAGGCTTAATTCATTTATAAAGTCTCAGCTCTCAGATTCCTAGAAATATAAGTGGTCTGTCAGAGAGGGTGATTTTACAAAATGATCCTTTAAAAGAAATAAAATATTTTGTCATTTGTTCAACATCACAGTCATTACAGACCAAAATAATGTAGATGCCCCCTTTAAAATAGTATGTTTAACATTGCTTTGCAAATCATATCAGCATCAATTGTATATGCAATTGTTAGTTGTGTAATCACTCGTTCAACTAATAGTTTTTAAGTGTTATGTATGAGACAGGCCCTCTTCTAGGTGATGTTGCTTCAAAGGTGAAGAAGACATAGCTCTCACTGTAGGGAGTTCATCGTCTAGCGGAGACACACGTCTAAACGATCATTGCAATCCCCTCTGGTACACGCTGCAATCAAAGGATCTGAAGGATGCTAGAGAGTATATGATTGAATGTGTTCTGTGTCGCATGAGGGGTGAGAGAATATGAGAGGGTATCACAGAAAAGGAATGTGTAAACTAAATGCAGAAAGGAGCCATTGGGAGCTTATCAGAAAATCAAAGGATGGCGGAGGACTTAAGGGACAAAATGAGCAGCATATTCACTGTGGAGCTTGGCTATTGCATGAAAGGTATGAGAGACCCAGGTATATTTTGGATTACTCTTGTGTGATTCACCGATTTCAGAGGAGTGTGAGATAGCAGATTCATGTGGTAGTTAGATTACCAAGAACCTTACATACCATTTTAAAGAGTTAGGACCCGTTAGATTTGGGGATGAGAACACAGTGTTTTAGGTATGTGAGTGTTAGGAGGAGATTCAAGGGCTTTAGCACAAGTGTGACAAGTCATAGTTAAATTTTAGCAATAACGTTCCAGCAACAATTTGGAGGATTGACTAGAAGGGACGAAAGGTAGGTAAGAAGAGAAATTAGGAGACAGTTATGATAGTCTAAGCAGTTTGAACAAAGGCTCTAAGAGTGGAAGTCAATATAAGAAGATAAAGTTAAGACATATTTAAGAAATATAGTCTCTGGATCTTGGTGCTCAATTAAATTTAAAATCCTGGGCCTCGATTATTTCCATTCTCTCATTCTTCTAGTAAAAACAATTAAGAGACCCAGGATTTTAACGTTTAGACTGAGAAGATGAAGGTGCCCCAGCCAGGACAGAGAGAAAGAACATTTGAAGGGGATATTGGATATTTTGAGGCTGAGGTCCAGTTGGCAGCTTCACTTATAATCCAGTGTTTGAGGAGAAGGAGTGCAGAGCAGATTAAGGCCTGCAAGACACTGACACGTTCTGCAGCTGGCTGTGTGCAAGTGGGAGGAACACAGACTTTCCGAGTTTTATTTTCAGTGTGTTTATAGCTCCCTCACATACCCTCTTCCTGTTATCTCTACCTGATACCATCTAATTTAGTCTTTTTATATTTACCTTGTAAACACTTCTCAAATTGACCCCTAATGTCTGGCCCTACTGCCACAGCCCTTGTTTGGATTCGTAAAACATCTAGGTTTAGCTTTTATGAAGATCTGATTACAATAGTTTATCTGCACTAAGGTTTTATACTCCTGTTTGTTGTCCATAACTACAGCTCACATGATCTTTTATACAAAACAAGTAACAGTAGCACTTGGGGCTTAGAAACCTTCCACGTCACACACACCCCTCAAAGGCCTCGGACCAACCAAAAGCCCAGCCTCAGTTTAAGTCTCTTTAGTCTTACACTTCACATTTGTTATCAGAATGCTTGGACTCCTCTTACTCCTATTTCATGTTTTCATGCCTTGGCCCCCGTTGATTGGGCTGTCTCGAAAACCTCCCACTCTCTGACTGACAAACTCCATCTCACTCTTAAGGATTCGGCTCATATGTTATATCCTCCAAAGAGTGACGTCTTCATGCTCCATTACTTATGGACAAAGCGCCACTGCTTTGAAACACACCCTCCACATACTTCTATCACAGGCTCAACTGTCTGCCTTCCTTGTTGGACTTTAGCTCCTTCTTCTGTGGGGTCATGTCTTATAATAATACTAGAACCCCAGTAGCAGTAAATGATTGCCAAACTGACTTCTTATAGACAGGAATATTGATGAGACAGGCTGGGCAGCAAAGAAGTAGAGACTGACAAAGGAGACAGAAGAATAAGTGAGAAAAGCTTGAATAACTAAAAACACGTCAACGTGAGAATGATAATAACTGCCGCATACACTTCATGAAAGTTAGAATTAGAAAACCCATGCATTTAACAAGTGCATAAAATACCTTGCATGAATAAGTCATTATTGTCACATTTGCTAACTGAGTGGCACTAGCTGTTAACTCTCCTGGGCTTGAAAGTTAGTTTGACTCTCTACCTTGATTCGGAAGCTTTCTTCAGTTGGGATTTCACTTAGCCAGAGGGCTAATGGCACAGGCAGGACAGGCAGGGGTTTGGAGTTCTGTCCTGGAGGAATCTGTGCCAATTCCTAGCCCCTTGGCCACTGCCCAGAGCATAAACTTCATGAGCTTTAGTCCTAGTGGAGCAAAGCGATCTTAACTGGGTTAAGTTGCGCATGAAAATGCACATAAATTGTATTTTGTATGTTTACCTGTGTATAGGTAAACAATAAATATTTTTATTGTTGTTGATTATGTTTATTAATATTTTTATTATAGTAAGATATAGAAACAATTGAAATGTTCATCATTGGGGATAATCATTATGGTTAATTCACATAATGAAATACTGTCATTCACAATGATGAATCAGATCTATATCTATTGTGATGAAAGATGTCTATAAATCTTACTATTGTGTGTTGGTACCCAGGTCTCCTTTACCTGTGGTGCACCAGTCCTCACAGTGGTCACTTGAAAACAGAAGGAAGATTGTAATTGCAAGACAGTCCGGGATTACCCCTCACCTCCCAACTTATTCCATATTTCCAATAACATTGAGCCACATGTAGCAGATAGGAGAGCCTGCATTTATATTGGTACTTACATACATATCTTCAGATATACATGTATCTCCAGGTCTCCAGGTAGGATAAGAATGGTTTCTGTACCTCTGCCCTTTATTTATTTATTTATTGGTAGTCATTCTAGCTAAGGTTAAATAGCAATTCAGAGATTTATAGTATCTGATGAGGGTGGTGAGGGCCAACTCATCTAGTCATCATTTGCATAAGTAGATACACTAGAGAACTAGAGCTTGGAGAGCACATACCTGTATTCCGTATCTGGAATCTGTAAAAACAGAAAAACAAAATCATGGCATTTATTGTCTACCCAATTCTAGTGACTAGCACTAAGTACTGCCGAGAAAAGAGCTATGCCAGTTTTCATGATTGGAGATGGAGGCTGGGGTGGGTGTGGTAGCCTAGACTTTGAGTGACAAGTTTTGCTTCAGGATGTAGGTGACCTCATGGTACAAAGACAAGGAGGAGAGAATTCTCCCCATTTCTGTGCAATGATGAATGCCACTTTGTTTGGCACCTCACACACCTGCAACTTTGAGGACCACTTGGAAAAAACACCTGGGCAAACGATCCACACTCTCATTCAGAACGCTGGTGCCAGATGGTTGAAGCAGAAGAACATGAGATGAGTAATAGTAAAATTATTGAGACACACTAAATTTTCTGAAAGCATCTGAGAAAGGTCTAGATTTGTGGCAGAACATGAAGGAATAAAACAGAGGTATCTGACATATTCCACTTTATATGACTCCACTAGCACCATAGATACCAGGGTTGGGGAACATCAGTTAATGTTTATCTGACTTCCTTATTTTACTGAAAATTATTTCATGCCTTATTTTTTTTAAGTCCCAGGACCTAGCACCATTCCAGCCTTATAATATGTGTGTCACAGATATTCACTGAATTAGATCATGATCATTGGTACATTGAAGGTCAAGATTGTTGTAACTCAGAAACTTTATGTTTGGATCTCTGTAAGGGTGGAAGATATGGAGCTCCTGAGGTGGGGAAAATTGAAGGGTCATTTTTCCTCCAAGGTTATTCATTGTCCTTTTTATTCTTTCTATTACCTTTCATTTCCTTCTTCTTCCTTCATTCTGTTCTTTTTTTTCTGGCTGTAAAATACTTCCCTTACCTAGACTTTCTACTTATTGCCTACTTTAACTTCCTTTTATTACAGAATGGAGACACATCTTTGACTAGATTATGAGGTGTCTGGTAAAATCAAAGACCTAGGAATTCAGAGGAGAGGTTGAGGTCATTACTTCAAATGTGAAAGCAAACTTTTGGTTTGTATAATCTTTGCCGAGGTTGAGTAACCTGTGCCAGACAGGTTGGCCAGTAGGTAAAGGATGTTCTAAGACTTTCTTTCAGGACAGCAGGATTTTTTGGTAGGTGTTTCCCAAACTGCAGAAAGTCATTCCAAAGGCTAATCAATGGATGTTCTAGTGCTGTTATGGAATATCAGACCGCAAACTCCAAATTTTACTAAAATCTTCAGGAGAGAGGAAGCTGATCGATAGTCAAAACCTTGGAGTCCCTCATACCTAATTCCTTAATGCTTACAATGTTTAGGTTTTCTTTTTATATAGATGCAACCAAAGGATCTCTTTGAGAACCACCTTAGTGTCAGTAACTGGAGAGGGGACCAGACAAGTAGGTGAGAAAAGACTTTATGATACTTAGCACAGGAGGTGAGGGCACTCTGTAGATACAGCTGGCAAACTTCAGAAGAATATTTACAAAGGGCATTAATAGCATATATTTGAAAAAGATTAAAGTGTCTGTTGAGTTAAACATCACAGAGCTCTTAATGTGCCGCACCTTTAACTTTATTTTTCAAATTATGAAATGTGGTTCTGTTTTATCATGGAAGGGTTGATTTCTTTATCAGTATTCAAATAAGTTTTATTAAATAAAGTTAAACTAACTTTTTAACTGCAGGGTCTCCTTGGGTCCTTAGTATTTTTGCTCCCTAAGAAAAGTCTAGAGTATACCAGGTTTATCAATTTTATTAAAACATTGGATACTTTTAAGAGGAACTTCTACAAATATATCCTAGGACCAATGTTTTGTAGAACATGGTTAGGGAAATGTATATTTAGGGAGACTTTAATTTTAACGCTTTACAGTTGACCCTTGAACAATAGGAGTTTGAACTGGGTCAGCCCATGATTTGTTGAATTCACGGATGTGGAACTGCTTATGTGGAGGGCCACCTACTTCACATGCGGATTTGCAGGTTTTTGACTGCGGGGAGGGTGGGCACCCTTAACCAGTGGGTTGTTCAAGGGTCTAATGTATTTGAACCTATGAACATAATGTAATGAACCTATGAACATAAAGAAGATGTGGCACATATATACAACGGAATATTACTCAGCCATAAAAAGAAATGAAATGGAGTTATTTATAGTGAGGTGGATGGACTTAGAGTCTGTCATACCGAGTGAAGTAGGTCAGAAAGAGAAAAAATATATACCATATGCTAATGCATATATTTATGGAATCTAAAAAAAAAGGTAGTACTGATGATCCTAGTTGCAGGGCAGGAATAAAGATATAGGCATAGAGAGTGGACTTGAGGACACGGGCGGGGAGGGGGAAGCTGGGGCAAAGTGAGAGTAGCATCGATACATATACACTACCAAATGCAAGATAGCTAGTGGGAAGCAGCTGCATAGCACAGGGGGTCAGCTCGGTGCTTTGTGACCACCTAGAGGGGTGGGATAGGGAGGGTGGGAGGGAGACAAAGGAGGGAGGGGATACGGGGATATATGTATGCATATGGCTGATTCACTTTGTTGTACAACAGAAACTAACACAGTATTGTGAAACAATTATACTCCAATAAAGATCTATTTAAAAAAGAAAAAGAAAAAGAAACTAATGCGATGGATGTGAAAAAAAATGAACCTATGCTGATGGAAATAATTTTCCAGACTTTTATAAATCATTGATATATGGAATCTGTGTGGAGGGTAGATATCAGTGAGGTTGGCAAAGAAGTTGTGGATTGTTTGTTTCTCCCTTAACAAGTGCAAGTCAGAAGGTCCCTGGTCATCATAGCCATATAGGGACTCAGACTGCGGGAGCTGCTATCACCTGAATTATAGCTGGTAACTATGTCAGAAGGAAGCGAGGTAGCTCTTGAAGGTGCCAACTTGATAATTCAATGTTGAGGCCGGAAGTACCAGCATCCTTTCCACTTTCAATTCGTAGATCAGAATTAGATTTAGAACTCCACTCAACTGCTAGAAGCCAGGAAGTGCAATAATTTTATTGTTCCTGGGGAATAAATAGGACTATTTGTTATGTCAGAACTAATGATACCACAGTCAGTGGTAGTTAATTCTAATGAAACGTCAAGGACCTAAAGTAGTGAAAAAAAACTTGAAATAGAAGAACAAGTCTGGAGAATTCACACTATCAATATTGGATGTTTAGCATAAGGCTATAATAATCAAGCCAGTATAGTACTGGCCTAAGGATAGGTATATCATTCAACGAAACAAAAAAGAGAGGCCAGAAATAAATATACATCTAAAAGGACAATTGATTGGTAACACAGATATTCTAGAAGTTCAATGGGGTTTTGAAAGTCTTTGCAACAAATAGTGCTAAAGTAACTGTATAAATAAAGAGAAAAAATATTAACCTCATAATCTCCCACTATATACAAAATCAAATCAAGATATGTCCTAAACTTACATGTAAGAGTTAGAACAGTAATGCTTAATATCTTGGAGACCATGGGAGTAGGCAAGGATTTTGCAATTAATACATAAAAAGGCATAGACCATAAAAAAGGATAAACTGGAATTTAGAACTAAAATCAGAACTAACACTAAAAACTTTTGCTCATTAAAGACACTCTTAAGAAACGTAAAAGGGAGAACATATTTCCAATTACTACATATGACAAATTCCTTGTATGCAGAATATGTGTAGAACTTCCACAATTCAATAATACAAAGGTAAACAATTCCATTAAAAAAGGGGAAAGGCTTGAGCTGACACTTTAATGAAATCAATGAGTGGCTAAAAAGAATGTGAAACAATGCTGAACATTATTAATCATAAGGGAAATACAAATTAATACCACAATGGCATGTATTTTCATACGTTTAAGAATGACTAAAATGAAAAAGACGGACAAAACCAAGGATTTGGAGCACCTAGAACTCATACATTGATAATGGGGGTGTAAAGTGGTACCACCTTTTTGGAAAACTGTTCTGCAGTTATTACAAAGTTAGACATCTATTTATGATACAATGACTCTACTCCCAGGTACTTACTCAAGAAAAAAAAATGAAAGCATCTGCCCACAAAATGACTTGTGCAAGATCATTTACAGCAGCTTATTCATAATCCCTAAGCCAGGGAGAATCCAAATGACAGTAAACAGGTGAATGAAGAATGTATAAAACATATTCATGAATAGAACACTGCTGAACAATACAATAAATGAACTACTGACATATGCAACATCATGGATGAGTCTCAAATCATTATGCTGAGCAAAAAGATATCCAGATACCTAAAATAGAGAGCATATACTTTGTGCCTCCATTTAAATGACATTCTGGAATAAGTAAAACTAATCTATTATGAAATAATATTTTTCAAAGTGCTGCTTCAGAGGATGTAAATTGTTGGGGAGAAGGTAGGGAGGAACTTTCAGGGGTAATGGATATGTTCTATGCCTTGATTCGGAAGATGATTACAAAGGCATGTATGTTTATCAAAACGCAAAGCTCATAGAATTATACACTTAAGAACTGTAAATTTTACATCAATTAAAACTCAAAGCACACATATGTGTACACACAGTGTGTTACTACTACATTCACCTGAGTAGCTAAAATACAAAATCAGATAGTATTTAATACTGGTGCTGATGTGGAATAATTGGAGCTCACTGATGTTTGGGATGTTATTTGCTACAACTGCTTTGGATAACTTCTTTACACTACTTATTGGACCTGAATATTTGCATACTTAATGATCAAAATCATATTTATATGTATAACACAACATGAAGCCTCCATATTAACATAAAGATATGAGTAAGAATGTCCCTAGTGGCACTGTTCATATATCTAAAAACCGGGAAAAATCTAAATTTCCATAGAAAATGGAATGGATAAAAAAAATTGTAGGTATATGTGTATAAGACAATTTTATACTGTAATGAGAATGAACAAACCATAAATATATGCAAATAAATGGATGTACCTTACAACACAATGTTGACTGAAAGAAGCTAAACCAAAAAGAATTCATACTATTTAATTCCACTTTTATTAAATTCAAAAACAAGCAAAACCAGTTCATGGTGTTAGAAGTCAAATTAGTGTTATTTTGGATGATACAATGAATAGACTGAGCTATGAGAAGGGTTACATTTGTTAGTATTATTCTATTTCTTGACCTGTGTGTTAATTTTGTGAAAATTCATTGAGTTATATTTTTATTTGTTATGCACTTTTATATATGTATTTTATTGTTCAAAAAGTTTACTTTAAAAACCCTCAAACACTAATAGTTTCCAAAGTGTCCTTTTTTTTCCTTCTCCTGCTATTTGTAGAACATGTCCCAAACTCCTGCAGTTGACTCCAGAAGCATGTGAAGTTATTAACACACAAGATATGAAGGAAATAAAAATATTGCTCATATAGATTATGGCACAATCATCTGAAGCTTTGATGGCCATTTCTTCTACAAGCGTATTGAAATAATGGATATATTACAAAAAGAGTAAAACAGAACATCACAGCTAGGCTCATATCTAAGATACGAACATCTCTGTGAACCTAAACTAAATAGAAACAGAATTATATGTGGGTCCTGAAGCTACAGATCTGCTGATATCGGTGTCCAGAAGCAGATAATGAACTGCCACAGTTTAGCTATTGTGGGTTGAAATGAACCAATTTTCTCTGTGTGATTTTGGGAAATAGGGCCATGTTTAATGTTTTAATTCAAAGGCTAGGTTGCAGCTTTCTCCATACATGCAAAGAATCTCAAAGAATAGATTTGACCGCTAGAAAGGGCTCTACCTTTATCAAAAGCTGTGACCCTAGAGACATACCAGGATATGGGGGAAAAGAGTCATTCACCTACTGGTTCTATAATTGGATCTGCCATATCCCCGTGGGACAGTAATACCCAAGTATAATTATTAGAGCTGTTTCTGACTCAGGAAACTAGAGACCTGGAAAGAGATAATCACAAAACATTTGGACAGTTAAAGTTGATCATTAAGGGAAGGAGTGACAAAAAACTATCTTTTGCTCAAAATGAGCCTGCAATACACATTTCCACAAAAAAAAAAAAGCCCTGCTTTTTAAGACAGCCAATAAAATCAACACTCTGAATAATTATTTATTCCATATACAATTTATTTTATGCAAAGTATCTTGAAGATATTAAGTGTTTTGAGATATTAAATGTTTGAAATATTAAATGTTTAAGATATTAAACACTTGAGAATGTTTAGCAATATAAAGGTAAAATTTCTTTAAAAAAGTGTTATGACACAGCAGGATCCTTTTTGACCCACCTCCTAGAGAAATGGAAATAAAAACAAAAATAAACAAATGGGACCTAATGAAACTTAAAAGCTTTTGCACAGCAAAGGAAACCATAAACAAGACCAAAAGACAACCCTCAGAATGGGAGAAAATATTTGCAAATGAAGCAACTGACAAAGGATTAATCTCCAAAATTTACAAGCAGCTCATGCAGCTCAATATCAAAAAAACAAACAACCCAATCCAAAAATGGGCAGAACACCTAAATAGACATTTCTCCAAAGAAGATATACAGATTGCCAACAAACACATGAAAGAATGCTCAACATCACTAATCATTAGAGAAATGCAAATCAAAACTACAATGAGATATCATCTCACACCGGACAGAATGGCCATCA
>NC_041220.1:109385736-109387881 GCF_002837175.3 Physeter macrocephalus
TGTATATGTATAACTGATTCACTTTGTTATAAATCAGAAACTAACACACCATTGTAAAGCAATTATACTCTAATAAAGATGTTAAAAAAAAGTGTCATGAAACAAAATCAGGCATAAGTGGGGAAAGGTCAGGTATCTACTAAAATAATTAGGAATCTTAGATATAGAAATATAGTCACTTAAATGGAAAGTGAGTAAGTGAATATACTCTATAGTAAATGAAGTCAGAGGGCCGATTATTGAACTAAGAATATACAATAGAGGGAGGTACAAACGATTGGGTGTAAGATAGGCCCAAGGATCTATTGTACAACACGGGGAATACAGGCAATAATAGTGTAATAACTGTAAATGGAGAGTAACCTTTAACAATTGTATAAAAATAAAAATTAAAAAGGTATACAGTGGAGAAATTCACACAGAATACTGCATAGAGAATGAAAAGAAGTGTAATTAAGAGACCTGGGTAGATTGAAAGATTCCAAAATCAATTCAAAATGTTGGCAAAAGAAGAGAATGCACTAACGATATTTGAGATAATTTTCCAGATTTGAAGATAGTAATTACTTTTTAGATTGAAAATGTGCCCTGAATACAAAGTCAGTTTAATTAACAAAATACAAATGAATGTTCACTTAGACAGTGTAGTGAAACGTTCTATCATCAAAGATCAAGAAACTATTTTACTATCTATAAAAATATAAGATTGCTTTACAATAAAAAATATATGTGACTGATAGAAAGTGACTTCTCATTAATAATAATAGAGGCCAGCAAGCAATGCCACAATATTTTAAAATTCAAAGGCAGGGTGGGAGTGAGGCTGTCAAAAAATAATTTTGTAGCCAGCCTCAGTAATTTTAGGAGTGAAAGCAAAATAAAGACATTCTCAAATATGTAAAGACATTTATAACACAGAGACCTTCACTAAAAACTATTAAAGGAGAAAAAAATGGATATAGAGATATGCAATTGGAGTACAAAAATATAATGTATACAGAAATTGACAAAATATTTTGGTAAATAGAATTAAATATTGAATAAACCAATATTAACATTTTAATGGATTCTATTTAAAAAGTTAAAATTAAAATAAAATAGGGGAAGAGGGCATACCTTAAAAGTATTGCTTTCATTTACCATTGTACTTAAAATTATAAACAAAGCAATAGTACAAGAAGAGGTGATTCATATAGAGAAACTGGAAAAAAATGAGAGAAGTTTCTTTTTAATAACAGAAAATATTATTGTCTATACCAAAAATGTAAGAGAAGATAGAAACTTCAAATAGATGAAATTGTGTGACATACAAAATCAAGAGCATTCTAGATCATCAATAAAAACAATCTAGTGAATGTAATAAAAGTAGATAATTTTAGTCACAGTAGAAGTCAACATTATAATGTACTTAGATATAAAAATGAAACAAACTGATTTATAAACAAAATGACACAGAAAATATATTAGGTCCGTTGGTGTATTATATTAGTGACTTCAGTGCTTTGCACCTCCCTGTTCTTTGCCGGGTGACTTTGTGTTTCCCTCCCTTAAAGGAATAGTGTCCACTTTCACACCCTTTTGATTCTCAGCTTAGCCATAAGACTTGCTTTGGTCAATAGGATGAGGCAGAAATGTCAGTATGCTTGTTCTAAACTTATGTTTCGAGAGGATTTGCATGTTTCTGGTTCTCTTTTGAATGTCTGCTTTTATCATTGGAAGAATATGACTAGGCTAGCTTGCTGGTTCCCAGAATGAGGATAAAGTACATGTCAAGCAGATGCTCCAGCTAAGCAGAACCCCAGGTGTGCATTATATAAATATACATCAATTTGTTTATCCTTTCACTGGTTGATAGACATTTGGGCATGTTCATTCCCTACGCCCCACCCCGGGGCAGTGTTTTTCACTATTAGGACTATAGGTTCTAAGAACTTTTGTGTACAAGTTTTCGTGTGGATATATTTTCCAAAGTATCTCATTTGGATTTTTTTTTTTTTAACATCTTTATTGGAGTATAACTGTTTTACAATAGTGTGTTAGTTTCTCCTTTACAACAAAGTGAATCAGTTATACATATACATATGTTCCCATACCTCTTCCCTCTTGCGTCTCCCTCCCTCCCACCCTCCCTATCCCACCCCTCTC
>NC_041220.1:109392781-109439885 GCF_002837175.3 Physeter macrocephalus
GCGGATGCGGGGCGAGCCTGCGGCGGCAGAGGCCGGCGTGACGCTGCACCGGCCCGAGGCGCGCCGCTCGTTCCCCCGGGGAAGCTGTCCCTGGACCCCGGGACCCCGGCAGTGGCGGGCTGCACAGGCTCCCGGGAGGGGTGGTGTGGAGAGTGACCTGTGCTCGCAAACAGGCCTCTTGGTGGCGGCAGCAGCAACCCTAGCGTCCCACTCCCGTCTCTGCTGTCCGCGCCGACAGCCGCGGCTCACGCCGACAGCCGCGGCTCGCGCCCGTTTCTCTCATTTGGATTTTAATTAACATTTTCCTCATGGCTTAGGGTGTTGAGCACATTTTGCATATTGTTTTTGTGAAGTGCGTGTATGAACATTTTGCTTATTTTTACTGGGTTGCTTGGCTTCTCTTTAGATAATTGAAAGCTTTCTTTAAGCCTGTGTAAGATACACAGATTCTGAATATTTTCTTACAGTCTTTCATTTGTCTTTAAGTTGTCTTAATGGTTTCTTTCAAAGAGTAAGAAATATTAGTTTTCATGAAATGTCCAAATCAGTTTTTTTTATAGTTTCTGCTTTTTTGTGTACTTCTGAGAAAGTTTGGCTTCTCCACAGGTCATGATTTTATTGTATATTTTCTTCTAGAAAGTTTATAATTTTACCTGCTACCTTTAGGTCCAAACATGTTCTGGTTGGATTGTCTCTTCCTGTGCCTCCACTCAAAGTTGCTTCCAGACAAAGAGCTGGAGCTACTGTAGGGCTCATGTTATTTGTTTCACTTTTCTCAGGGATCACAGACCTGTGCTGGTTGTTGTCTAAGGTCTATAAACAATTCGTCAAATATTCTAACATTTTCAAGAGAGTGTAATCCTGGATCTTATTACTCCATCATGATTAGAAGTGGAAGTCTACATATATTTTTCAATGTATCTTTCTCACTTGCCTCTGCTTAATAATTATGTAGTTCTTTTAATACCCCTTTTCCCCATTGTGAAATATCATCATAAGAATGATGTATTCTTCTCAAATAATAACACAGATAGTCCAATAAATTGTGTTCTTATTAGTTTTTTATGGCATTCAATGATACAGCAAATAATAATAAAATCAGTGTTCCTTTGGGACATATTTATGAATTATTAAGAATATTTGTTGACACCTCATGGAGCAAGGTAAGCCTGTAAGTCCTTCTATAACTTAATCTCATCTAATTTATTTTTCTCAATATGCTGTGTGTAATCAGTTGCCACTAGGATTTCTCACTGACTCTATTCCCCTAATAATAACATTAACTCAAATTATTTCTGTCTTTGGATGAAATCATAGCACTTTACATTTGTATTCAACTCTAAATCATCCATCCAGGTGGCATACCATTTTAACTGTCTTTACATATGGTATTTAAATTAAACCTCACCAAAAAAAAAAAAAAAATCCTATAAGGTACATAATAGTGACTACCATGCAAATGAAGACAAGACTTTTAGAGGTTAAGTGACTTGCTCAGGTTCACAGAGTTATTCAGTAACTGATGTAGAATTTATACAAAGGATTCTAATTCCAAATCTTTACTCGTAACAATTTAAAAGGGGGCTTTTATATAAAACAGATCTAATTTAAAATGCCTCCTCTGACACTCAGTAGACATATGACCCTGAACAAAATAATGTATTTAAGTCACAGCTTCCACTTCTGCAAAAAAGGCAATAAAGGCAATAATATTATTAGCCTTGCAGGGTTATTTTAAGGATTAAATAAAGTAACTTTAATGGGAGTGTCTAGTAATTTTTCTGGCACAGTATAGGCAGTTGATAAAAATACCGTTGTGCTGGAAATCTATTTGTTTCTCAAGTCTACTTTTTCCTCTTTTGCTCTTAACTCTGGAAGCCTGATGTCTCTTAAAGAACCAAAACCAAAACCAAAACCAAAATCAAACTGAACAAACAAACAAACAAAAAACCCCAGTTCTTGAGTTAGGGATGTCGTAAATCTGTAAGAGATTAGAGGGAGACAGGCAAGTGAGCCTGGATATTTATTCCATTCCCTTGTTTCTCTTAGTGGAGCTATCACTATCCTTCAAAGTAGGTTCTTACAGACTTTCTCCTCTGTTCCAGGAACCTCTTAGCAATTTCTTGTTTCCCTGGGTTCCTGCACTATCCCCATGGGTTTTCATTCATATTATTCACTCATTTGTAATTAGCCCCTTTGTAAATAAACCTCTTGGAGTTGTTCTGATTTGAGGGCTCCACCTGTTTCCTATTGGGCTCAAAACTGACATGTTTCTTTTCTATTTATTATACTACATTTCTTTCATGTATCAAAGTTTTGAATAAACTTATATCATGACAATTAATTTAGTATTCAGATTCCTTACTTGTAAAATTAGGAGTGATTAAAATTCTAGTTACAAGAATTATAATGAGGACCAAAAGATAATGCGTGTGAAATAATGTTTTCCTATTAAAAAATTAGAGTAATTTTATCTTTTAGTAAGTCTAACACACTGTCTTATTAATGATTTATAATTTTGCATACTTATATGTGTGTGCAGCTTACACATGCCTGTATGTATATACACCCATGTATTTATACATACATGTATGTATGTGTATACCTATCTAATTAATGAAAGAGAGACAGAGAGATTGAGAGAGAGAGAGAGAGAGAGAAAGAAAATTCCTTGGAGACTCTCCTAAAAACTATCTTTAGTCAAATTCTTTAGTGAGGTTAGTTAACTTTGGAAATTAGTCATGGCTTTTCTTTTATTCTTAATAAGATAAGAAAAACAAAAGCAAGGAAAGCATATCATTCCTATATCCTCATTTCAATATGAAATCGTGGAAAAGGCTGGTGATTTATTTTTTTAAAATAAATTAGCTTAACGTCTTCAGCTACCACTAAAGTAATACAAATTAATTGTACATTTTTTGGTTTTTATTTGATGTTATAAAATATTGTCAGCTTATCCTTTATCGTTAAAATATGCTAGAGAAATCTATTATTATGACACATTAGAAGTGAGTCCCTTGTTTTCATTTTTTGATGAAACATTCAATCGCCATTTGTTTAAAGTCTGCTGTCATTTGTAGGAGATGTGCGCCCTCTTCTGGTCCTCTAATAAAACCGTTGCTCAAATCTCGTTACCTCCAGCTGATTCATTTTCCCTTTAAATTCTAATTAGTTTCCTTTTGCAGTCAGACGTATGTAATGAAATTTTGTGCATTTTGCTCTGTTTTATTTTTTGCCACAGCAGCATAAGAGATGGCCACTACTTCTAAACAATTTCCATTTCTTGTTCTTAATCTTATTAATCTTTCTCTAAGGCACAGTATAAAAGGTTGTCTCTAATGTTTTTATTCCTTGCCTTAGTAAAACGTGTTTCAATTATCGGATTCTGAGCAAGAATCTAATATTTTCTTTCAACTAGTTTGAAAGGAAAGAAAAGTATGAAGGATGGCAAAGAAGGGAAGGTTGCTAAATTTAGCAACTCAGGGTAGTTTTATATATAGTAGAAGGAGATATATATATATATATATATATATATAAACGATATAATAGGAGGATACTAAGAACATGCCTTCTCTCCATCTCTGTCTGTCTCTCTGTCTGTTTCTCTCTCTCTGTCACACACAAACATACACCCCGATCAGACGCCTAAAAGTACTTAATTATTTTTGACCACTGATTTGTTCACCTATTTAACTCTGAATGTTTTTTGTCCATGATAAACCTGAGCACACATTCCTCCATTGGCACTTAAAGAAAAATGAAAAAAACACAAACAAAAAGCAAACAAAGAAAAATATAGGCTGAGAGAATAATATTTTAAAAAATAAGGAAACATTTTACTTCACTTGTTACTTTTAGAATAGGCTTTGGAGTTGATCAACAGTCAAGAATCACAGCCAGTTTTGACATGATCAGAATGTGCTGTCAAAACATTGCCAAGTAGGAGTCAGGAACTACAACTTCAGCCAGATATCTTTTGAACACATGCATTCCACATGGGAGGCTCACTTTATTTTAATGTTTAATCAGCAGGTCAGGCCAGAAAACAAATGGAATTTCCACCTTGTGCTCTTAGAACCTAGAATTTAGATTGTTAAATCAGTAGTGTCTCTTTCTATGCAAGTAAAATTATCTTTCAATTCAGCATAGAAAACATTGTCACACTAACTCTGCCCAACAGAATTATCACCTACAATAGTCAAGAGCATCAGATTTTTGTTCATTTCTACTTTTCTTGCTGCTCCTGTAAACAAAATACTAGTGCTAGCAGAACCTATACAGGCAAGAGGGAAGAGAGGGATTTATCTGCTACAAAATTTTAGGCAATTCTAGATTAAAAATTCCCTTTTTCATTGAAAAATAAGAAACTACAATTTCGGTATTTTTCCCTCACCAGTATTCCTAGATATCTGGGTAGAGCCAATATTGATGAAATATTTTTTTCAAGGCTATAAAAACTATTTCTAGGTCTAGGAGTGGGGAATGATAGGTGGATGTTTGGAGAAAAATCAGTGGTTATCGTTTCTCCTTCCAGCTAGCTAGCTACTAAGAAGGATATTTTTTAAAAATTTCAGCATTTTTAATGTTTAAATGTTCTTTAATGTTTAAAATCATTAAATACTGATTGATTCTTTCAGACTAAAGAATTGAGATATTCACCTTGATAACTCAGATCTAAGGGAGGGCTTTTCAGAAACAGAACTGGGATTACCTTGTTTGAGTTCCACTGCAAACCAAGATTGTAAATGGGCCTTGTTTCCTTCATTTTATTTAGGAGAAAAGCATTGCTGAAAGTCGCTGCATATGAAATGAGAATGAACCTTCAATATTTTAATGAATCATTTAAGATAAATAGTCCTGAATTGCTTAGACTTTAAAAAAAATTGGCTATGAAAATCAGAAATAAGAGCAGCGATAGATGGCACTAGAAGATCATAAGTCTCAGAGGCAAATCTGTGATTTTCATTTTGTCCTTCAATCCCCATAATACACGTGACCGGAGGACTGTCAGGGAGTTGGGGGGCAGAGGGGGCAAGGGGTGATGGCGGGAGAATCACAGCTGCCCTGGTAGGGATACTAATTCCTTTGCTTACTTTTCCTGGAAGGAATCCTGGAATGTGTTGGAGAGGCAGGGAGCAAATGGCCAATTACTACAGAGATTCTGCTCAAGGCACAACATTAACTGTCCCATTTCATTCCAAGCAAAACTATTGTAGGTAAAGGAAGTTCTACCTTGGCTTTTATCAGGGTTTCTGCTGTTTCATTAGCGGCTGCTGCTAATTGAGATCTTGCTGTTTAGAGAAAGCTAGATAAATGTGTTTGCCATGAAAATAATTATTACCTTTTTTCATAGGCAAATCACCCACAATCACTTAAAATACACATTTTTCTATTTTTTCTCAACAAAGCTGACACAAAGGCAGTAAAGCATTTTTTTTCTTTCTTTCTTTAAACCTGAAATAGAGTCTAGTCTACAGAAATGGATTTATTTTATTGATTTTTATTTTGTAAACCCTTCAAGGCTGAGCCCTGCCTGCACAAAACTTGCCTTGCCCAGCTTGAGGAGGCCACGGCCATGACGCATCTGTAACAGTTGCAGCTTTTGAAGCACATTCCAGCCCTGCTTTTTCCCACAGCTCTCCTAATCCCCTTCACATGAGCCAGCCTTTAAATCCAACAGAGATGGTTCTGACATTTTTTTCAAGGCTATAAAAACTACTTCTAGGTCCAGGAGTGGGGAATGATAGGTGGATGTTTGGAGAAAAATCAGTGGTTATCGTTTCTCCTTCTAGCTAGCTAGCTACTAGGAAGGATATTTTAAAAAAATTGCAGCATTTTTAATGTTTAAATGTTCTTTAATGTTTAAAGTGATTTTTAATGTTTAAAAATCATCAGTTTCTAAAGATAAATTTTTATTACATCTGGAATCAGAGAATATTTTTTTTAATGTTTAATGGCTCAGAGAAATAGTGTAGAATATTTCAGCTTTATTTTCTCAGTAATAGAATTTATGTGTGTTCTCTTATTTTATTTTTTCTCTTCCTTTACCAGTGACCAAGAACTGATCTAACATGTTAGGTCACGTGTGTAACACATGTGATGTTAAAGAATTTCTATTACCAGGGATCGTACGTGGATCATTATCACAGAGATCATAGGTGTGAACTGGAAGCATCTTTCTCTTTTTCTTTCTTCCCTGCCTCCCTCCCTCCCTTCCTCTCTCTCTTTTCTTTCTTTTCTCTCTTCTTTCCTCCCTTCCTCTCTCCCTACCTCCCTCCCCTTTCTTTCTTTCCTTTCTCTTTATCTCTTTCTTTCTCATATACAGTTCATAAGCATTTTGAATTCTTATTCTGTTCTTGAAGATTTTCCCACACATCATGTCTTCTAAATTTCCTAATTATATCTATATATAGAGAAAATAATCCACGTTTGAGACAAACAGGAAATTAGGATGTTTTCTGCCTATTTTCCAAGTTGGTTTGTTTAGGAACAAGTGTGTAAGGATAGTATTATATAAAACATCATAACTGAGATGGATTCTCCTTAGCACATCAAATGAAATTAATTATGCTTTAATCTGTGAATAGATTGAGTGAAACTAAAATATCGATTTGAGTTATCATTCCTGTGTTAATTTTAGTGGTCTGCCTCTGGAATTTCACTGTGCACAGCAACATTAACTGAGATTTTCTCCACAGATGGATGCAGGGACCAGATTTCCTGTTGATAATTTTTCTAGTCTAATGACTATGGAATGTAAAGTATTAAATCTCACTTTTTCATGTAATAGAATTATGTGGACAGAGGCTAGTTAAGGTTTAAACTAGTAGCTGTAGAAAAAGTGAGCTGTGCAAAAGAGATGTGGAGATATTAGGCTACTTTTGAAGGAATAAAGAGAGGATATTATGATAATCCCTTTCCATGTCTATAATAAAATTCTGACATCTTCTTTCCCAGGTTACTCCAGGAAAATCATGGTTTTTTAATAGCAGTCGCCAGAGGCTTCTTAGTATCACTCAGTAAATCCTGAGGACAACTTTTCCTTACATTCATTTAGATTTCCCCTTAAAGTATCTTATGTATTAGAAGAGATTTTTAAAAATATTAACCCATCTAGTAAAGGAATTAGAAAGATTCCTGATTCGATTTATAGGCTCAGATCCAGGAAGTTTTAAGGATACTATAATAAAACTCTATCCCAGGACAGATTTAGTGGTGTACGGCAGTAATTGTCAAGATTTTTACTTCTTATTCACACACTTTTTTTTGGGGGGGGGGTCCCTGTGTGTCATGTCTTACTCATCCCAGTAAACATATTAGAGGCAAGTGTAATTATTGAGACCCTCCTGTCACTAAGAAAAATTATCTGTCATCAAGACAAGGTATCAAACCTCAATTCAAATTCTTCCTTTCTCTATCTATGAAACACATTCCTTATCATATCTCACTCTGAAAAATAAAAACAGTAACAAAAATATTCACCTAGTTCTGAGTATGTATGCTTGTATTAGAAAGGGATGGGCACAGATATTGGAAGAGGAAGAAGAAATAAGGACAGCAACTAGATATCATAATTTACAGCTGCAAAACTGAAGCAGGTTTTTATATTATAGGCAGTAGAAAGAATGTGTGGCACAGATATTGGAAGAGGAAGAAGAAATAAGGACAGCAACTAGATATCATAATTTACAGCTGCAAAACTGAAGCAGGTTTTTATATTATAGGCAGTAGAAAGAATGTGTGCAAAGGAATTAATGGGGGGAAGAGCGATTTGAGATGTGGATGGACTGGAAGGCAAGAGATGGACTATGCAGGGCCTCAGGGAGCATGCTTAGGATTTTTATATTTCACATATATATTTATATGTGAAAACTTATGAGCCTCTATTTATCAGTAGATTTTAAGCATGGAGTCGGAATGATTAGACTGAATTTTAAATTATTTTTTATTGCAACATGGAATAGTAATTGGAAGGGGACAGAGTAATTTCATGGAGGGCAGTTATGGTGATGCTACAGAAATCCAGATAAAAGGTATTTGTAATAGGACTAGGTTGATGGTTACAAAGATTAGGACAGTAATGTTATTTAAAAGATAAAATCAATGAGACATATGTCAAGGGAAGGAGATTATGACATGGTGCATGTTATGATTATGTGCATGTTGAGTACTGAACTAAATTTAAGGTATCTAGGTAAAAAAGTTGAGTGAGTTGCTGGATATCTGGCCCCATATGTTAGCATTGAAGACTGGAGTGGAGGTATAAATTTAGAAGACAATATCATACTGGTGATAATTTAAGCTATCAGCATTTATCAGGATAATGACTGGGATAATTATAATAATGTTATATGGTAAAAAAAGGGAAATAAGAATTCTGATGTACAATTTACCGTAAGAGTTGTATGAGGCAAGAATAATGGATTGACAGCTCAACTAAGAGTCACAAGTGAGACAGATGATACCAGAATGTGCTTTAATGAAGCCATCGTTGCAGCAGATTTATCCTTTAAAAGTCCTATGTAAGTGAATTGAAAGAGATGTGTCTCTCGAGAACTGCAATTTTCGAAGCCCGGGCCAACTTTGGCATATATTTCACATGGATATGCATCACACTGAAGAGGAAGACTCCTCTCTGCACTCTATGGAGGCTATAGAACCAACAGTTTAGGATTCAGAGGCATTCCCAGGAATGCCTGGTTTAGATAATGCGTCTACCCTCAAGCAATGACTAGGGGATTAAGTCTTGTTTGTGCAGGTCTGGGTCTTTTGCCTATGCCTTTAATCTAGGGAGACAAGTCAGCTCCATAGGAAAGGGGTTCTGTTATTAGAAAAAAGGGAAAAGGTTCTCTGGGCAGATAGAAAAGAGTTTATTTCCATAAACTGAGATCTTTACCATAGCCTACCCCCTCCCCATGCTCTGGCATTATTTTCTACTATTCTTTTCCACTCCTTTCCAGCCTTCTTGCTGTTCCTTGAATACTCTAAGGTTATTCCAGGTCCAGATGTCCAGAGTGCCATTACTTTCACCAGTAAGGTTTTCCCATATCTTCTCACAGTAGCAGTTCTCTCAGATTTCAAGTCTCTCCATCTATGATCATTATAATTTTTAAAAAATGCCACCTGGTCACTTATTCATTTTTATACATTTTATATGGCATAGAGAATAAAATAGTGTGTACTTTATTTAAAACCAATCAAGTGCTGACAAAAATATACGTCATTGTAGCTGTGATTCCATATCAAACCTTACCAACAAGAATTGGGCATTTAGTCTTCACACCATGTACCAGTTCTTACAGAGGAGGACACCCACCTCCACCAGAGCCTCAAAGGAAGAAGTGGCCCCTAAAGGCCAAGAACTAGAGCGCTGGTGGAAAGTGATCAGCTGGTGGTCTGCTCCCTGCAGAGCATGTGAACGGAAGGGGGTGTGGTATGCAGCTCTCCTATGTCTGCTCCGTGCTCCTCCTGGGCCCCTGGTGTGGTACATGATAAGCACCAAGATCAGCACCAAAATTGTTATCCAAGTACCCTCTGTCATCCTCAAGGATTACACTATAGCAAACTAAGTTATTCATTTATTTGTATATTATCTATCTCTTCTAAAATACTTAATTCATGAAAACAAGGGCTGTCTAACTCAATTCTGTATCTAGCACCTATATTCATGTCTGTCACAAATTGATAAATGTTTGTTAAATTAATGAATATGAATCATTTACCAAAACGCCCATTATTTCAACACCTCTATTTTTCCCTTCTAAAACTTTGAGAAAATCGGCTCAATTCTCCATTGCAGTTTACTTGGATCTCTACATTACTGTGATCCCAGTTATCATGTCTAATACTGGAAACCAGTTTACATGGGGACCTGCAGCAAGGTTGTTTTTTGTGCTCAATGAGTTCTCATGGAGTATTTATTTTAAATGCGATCTGTTTTCTCAGCTATTCCCCAAGTAGTCAGAAAGCCCAGGAAAATATAAAATGGTGTCGCTATAGATATTTTATATTTTCTTGTTGTGGTAAAAGTCCCTCATGGTAGTTTATGAAGATGCAAAACTAGTATTTTGGAAATGACCCTGTCATATTTCATAATGAAAATGTCACATAGGCTATTTATGTATTTACATACAGTGAAATATGAGAGACAGCATTGTCAGTGCATTCATACCTGTTTCTACATTTATACTTATTGTTGGGAGATATTCTCTCCATGGGTTCGTCTCTCATATTTCTGGACATCTGTGCCTATATTTTAAAGGATATTCCTATAGTTAGAGCAGAGGGCAGGGTTTGTTGTCCTTTCAGTATAATAAAAATAACATCTCCCTTTTGGACAAAGATTGGGCAGATTTCTTTGCTGCCCATTATGAAAGATTGAGGTTTCATTAATTCAGGATTTCTCAACTGTGACATAAATCCACCAAGTGCACCAGATCCACCTGTGTTCATTTTCAATTGGTTATTGGCCATATAAAAATTGCATACACATTTTGGAAGTTATGTCTTGATTAGGTGACCTTTTCATCATTATGAAAGTTCTCTTACCTTTGTATGATTCTGTAAGACTGTCTTATAGTATGCAGTTCATCTGACATTAATACAAAATCATTTCGGCTTTTTTTTATGATTAGTGTTTACACGGTATATCACTTGCCACAATGTAAAGGTAAATTATGTCTTCTAAATAGCAAATTGTTTTGACTTCCTTTTTTATAAAAGTGGGGCAATCTCTGTCTATAATTTGGAATGATCAGTTCTTTCAGTTTTGATATGATTGATTCTATACCTACCATTTTATGACTTTTTCTGCTTATTTTTATTTTTTCTTCCATTTTTCTCCTTCTTTTGATGAAAGTATTGCATTATTATTATATGACTTTAAATAGTCAGTTGCATATTTTAAATTAAAAAATAAAAGAGAAAAACTTTACATTAATTTACAAATTTCCATTTTTAGTGCTCATTTTTCCTTTGGTAAATTCCTGTTTTATTCCTTTTGGTTTTCATATGGTATCATTTTTGTTTTGTGTGAAAAGCATCCTTTAACATTTCTTGAAGAGCAAATCTTCTGGCATTCATTCTTTCAGCTTTTTTATCTGAAAATGTATATATTTTGTCTTCCTATTTGAAGGATATTTTCACTGAATATAAAATTATTTATTGACATTTTCTTTTAATAGTTTATATATATATGTATATATCTTCTTATTTTTATCTCATTTGAATTGTCTCTGATAAGAAGTCAGTGGTTATTGTTATTATTGTTTTCCTATATATATGTGTGTCATTTTTCTTCATATTCTTTTAATATTATTTCCTCTAGCTTTGATTTTCAGTAATTTAACTATATTTGTTGATTTTTTTGTGTGCTTAACTTTCTGTCTAGTGGACATTTAGTTAACTAGAAGTCTAATTTGATATTTTTCAAAATATTTAGAAAATTCTCAGCATTTAAAAATATTATTTATTTTATTCCACTCACTTTTGAGACCACATATATTTAGAGAAGTTGGCTTTACCACTTACCAGCTATGTACGCTTGATCAAGTTATTTGACATATTTATCTCAGTTTCCTCATCTATAAGATGGGTAAAATGCCGGAACTTAAACTTACTTAAAATTGAAATTCTATTTAACATGCTTATATAGTACTTACTAGAGCCCAAGAAGTAGTCAAATTTACAAGTATTAACTCATTTAATCTTCATGACAACCCTATAGAGTAAATATTGCTATTATTAATCCCAGTTAATAAACGAGGTAACTTATCCAAGGCCACATTTGTAGCAAGTGGCAGACTTATGACTTGAACTCAAGCATTCTGGCTTCAGAAGTCAGGCTCTTGATTACCATACCATGCTGCCTGGTGAATGAGTTAAGCATATTAAACACTTAGAACAATGCCTGTCACATTGTCAGGGTGAAATACATTTCAGCTTTTATTATTAAAATATGTATATTTTTAAATGACTGTTGGATCCACTGTATTTATGTGAAGGCTCTCTAAAATTCAGGCAAGATTGGAGTGTACAGAACATGAATGACTTTAGTGAAAGAATCTATGTAATCTAGAAAAATATTTCCTCAGTGCCTTGTGGGTCATCAGACTGTAAGAGGGGCAAGCATGAAGTGCCTCGCAGATTTGTGCCTTGTCAAAGGCCAGCTGGGTGTGTGACTTGTCTGATTGATAGCTATTGACAGTCAGTGCACTACTATATTTAGCTGAAAGTTAGTAAAAGAAATGAAGTCTAGAATAGGGATTCAAGAGATATGCAGAAACTCAAGAATTCATCACTAGGATATTTTAAGTAAAAACTGATTCTTCCAGAGCCAAATGCTATAGCAAGACAAGTGAAGGTTATATTTACAAGTTATTTGGCCGTTCCTGTTTTCCAATAATATCTTTTTCCTTTTTAAAAATATTTCAGCACATAGAAATACATTTGGGTTAAATTGAAACAAATAATTTTAGTATGAATTACTTGTGAAAAAGAGAAAAGAAAACCATGTTAAGAGGATTTATTCAGGTGAAATGTGATTATTAAAAATGATCGTAATGTCCCTAACACTAATGATTTCTCTCCTTTTTCCTTGTTCTTTGTTTTCTTATCTAGAGAAGTAGGGATTTGGCATTTTGGGAATTTGTAATAAACGTGAACCTCTTGCAACTAACTTGTTTGCACGATGATCTTTCACTTATGTTGCGTTTCCTCACTACTTAAGTTATGTGCATTAGATTTGCTCTTTGCTTGTCCTTACAAATGCTTATGTACTTCAAGAATATTATACTTTTCATAAAGAAAGCTTTGTGTTTGGTCTGCAAGCAAAACAAAGCTCAAAATCTCCCAGCATCAATGTGGGTGTGAGGTAAGTGGCCTCAACATTTATTTGGGATTTTTGAAATTTTAATTTCTAATCTTTCACTAAATTTGGCTTCCTAAATGACTCTGAGATAATTATACTTTTACATGACTACATTTGGTTTCTTATATGTTATGCGTCTTCATTTACAGAAATTTGCAGTTCCTTCACTTGTAAAATAAGAGAATTTTGATTAAAATATCATCTTCAGGTTCTCTCTTAGTGAAGTGATTCTGTTTCAGATCTACCATGCTTTGCCATCTACATTATAATCACATTCAGGTTAAATATTGTATTTTCTGCATCTTTTTCCTGAATCTTCTATATCATGAGCCATTACAGATAGTTGTTTGCATAATCAATAGTTATTTTAGCGCATGACTTTGTTTGGAAAACCTTAGGGAATAACAACATGAGACCTTTAGATTCATTTCATACTTACTGTTCTAGCAACCTATATATCACTCACCTTATAGATATTTGAGGTTAAAGAATTATCAGAGAGATCATAAGCTTAAAACATGATGATATGTGTGTGTGTGGGGGGGAATTCAGAGGTATTTTGCAAACAGATTTTTAATGCTGGTCATGTATCTTTTTCCTGTGTTATCATTTAAAGGAATAAGGCTCTTCAAGTAATAATCTGCAAAGTAGTGTACAAGAAGAAATAAACGGGCAGTTTTTATATATTCAGTCAGATTTTATTTTAATTTTTGGCTTTCTGCCAAAATTTCCAAATTTACAAGTCTAAAAATTTAGATCATGCTTCTTTTTTTTTAATCCACATAATAATAAAACTCTTCAAAATGTCTTTCATTCAAATAGTTAAATTGGAGAATTTGAGTTTCTAAACTTCAAATCAGCATCACTCTGTGTACTCAACTTTAACTCTGATTTTATTTTATTCATTAGTTGATCTATTTATTTTTCAAGATACACCAACAAATTTATTGTAGAACAATTATTAACGGACCACTTTGTATAAGAATCTTGCCCTTTTGGGTCTTTACGAGGGTCTTAAGTATGCTGAAGACTGCAGTGAAAGGTCCATGTCTAGTTTACATCTGCTGAAAGTGTGGAGTTAATAGTTTTGTCTGCTCTTCTCCTTCCCAGTTCTCCCTCTGGTAACAGAGTTTTCCTCCTGATTGCAAGGGCAAAGCTATGATTAAGACTAAGCCAATAGTATCTCATCCGTCTATGACTGATTCAAGAATGGGTACATGACCAAGCCAATCTAGTATGAGTCATCCCTTACATCATTTATAATGAGAACTGGTGGTGAAGAGCCTCTTTCTCTTTGCTTATGGAGACATATGGAATAAGGCCAAATGCTTTCTATGGTCAAGTTCCTTGCCATATGGAAAAGTTGGTCCTCAGTAGTAGCCCACATTCAGATATGAGGTGTGGGTGGACAGAGGCTATATGGCAGTTGAGTCTCTGGTTCTCATTTTGGAAGGTCACTTCCCTCTGTGTTCTTTGTGATTATTTCAGTCAATAACTCATCAACTGATGTGCTTAAATTAAATCAATTTAGTATTCTGTCACTTGCAATACAAAAGTTCTAACTAATTAAAACAAATACATACATGACTGTATTAGAAGAAAAACAAAGTGTATCTTGTGTTCTCAAGCACAGCTCTATACATGTGTCAGGAGTGCAAAAAGGGAAGGTTTCTTTCTTTCTCATTGAAGATATATTTAATTCTCCCCATATCAAAAACATTTACCTTAACACCTCTGTTGACTTAATACTTCAAACATGACATAAAGATAAAATTTAGTATCAATAATTAATGTTACATTGTAGTTTGATATGTTTATAAATTTTTCAAATATTTAGGAAATATATCTTGACCTTTGTGTTTTCTTTTACTACATGCTTTCTGATTTTTATTTACCTCTTCACTCATTAGTATCTCCCCCAAAGTGTGGGTATGACACTGAAAAGAGGTACAAGTCGACTTTGGTCCCCTTCTTACTTACTACAAGCTCCAATAAAAAATGTGGAACTTGAGGGCATTGGATCCAAGGAAAGTTTGTGAATAACTGTGTATTTTCTACTCTTCTTGTGCTTGATTACAAATGGAAATTGAGGGTAGGCAGATATTTAGGATTGTGGGTTGTAATGGGAGATTTTCCTACTCCCAAGATATTCAATTCCTTCATAGTAGAATGTGCTAATTTGCTAGAGCTGCTATAATAAAATACCACAGACTGGCTGGTTTAACGAATAGAAATCTATTTTTTCACAGTTCTGGAGGCTAGATGTCTGAGATCAAGGTGTCTGCATGGTTGTTTCTTTGGAAGCCTCTCTGCTTGGCTTGTAGATGGCTGCTTTCTTGCTGTGTCCTCACATGGTCTTTTCTCTGTGCATGTCTGTGTCCTCATCTCCTCTTCTTATGAGGACACCAGCCATATTGGATTAGGCTGCCCTAATGATTTCGTTTAACCCTAATTACCTCTTTAAAGACCTTATCTCCAAATAGAGTCACATTCTGAGGTAATGAGGTTAGGACTTCCACATATGAATTTTGGGGGATACAATTCAGCCCATAGCATAGCATAACACAGATTCAGGTCTCAGATCAAATGTCACCTCCTCAGAAATGCACCTTCACTTGATTTTCTATCAGAGCACGCCTGTTTTAATTTCCTAACAGTACTGAAGTTATCTTGTGTATTTATCTGATTGTTTATTTATTCTGTCTCCTGTACAAGAGGACAGAGGTCCCATAGGACTAGTCCTCTGCTGTATGCCCAGAATCTAGATCAATGATGGGCTATAGTAGGCATTCAATAAATAACTGTCAAAATAAATTACTTTACAATAAGACAATTCAAAATACTTTTGCTTCAGAAGTGATATTTTGACAAAATAACTTCTGTTTCTGAGCGTCAAGAAATTTTGTTATATATAATATAAATTTAAAACAAATTTTTCAAATGTTTATATCAGAGTTTATAAAAGTTAAAGTTAAAATATTCTAGGCAAAATTTGAAATATAACTAGGAAGAAAACCATATATTAAAAGTAGTAAAAATGTAATAATTCTAATAATTTTAGTATATGTGGATTAGTAAATGATTTCAATAGGAAGTTTGCGTTTGACTTCAGGGCAGAATACAGGGCTTAATTGAAATTTATAACGACACATTTTTCTTAGTAATCACACAGAGAAAATTTAATCATTACTCTTAAGCTCTATTTTAAAAATTGTCTTCATAAGCATAGCATGAATTTTACTCACATGAATTTTAGAACCATATGAAAGTATCAATAGAAAAATTTTCTGAAAAAGACACCAATGAAAGAATTGTTGAAGAGCAGGCAGAAGGCATGACTTCCCTGCACTATCGTGACTTTGATTTGTCCCACTGTTTCCAGTATTACGAATTTGCAAAGTTAAGGAGTGAAAATTCAAGAGGTTGGCCCACAGTAACCTAAACACCAGGAGTGGCATTAGAAGTGGTATCCAGATTGAAGCTGTAATTACTCAATCGTGGTGTAGTCCACGTACTCCTGTGCTCATGAACAGTGAATGCTGCTACGTGGGCAGCACTCTGAACCAAGAGACTAGGAAATAGTATCATGAATGTCACCAAATATTTTGGTCAAAGTATTGTTTCTAGAACTCAAATTCTGTGTTGTTTAGGGGCTGAGGGTAGAGTAAGTAGCTTCACTTCACTCTTTTCTTTCTCCGTGCCTTGAAAGATACCTCTTCCTCTCCGTCTCAAACTACCCCTTAAACCCACTCAGAAAACCTGTCTCTGCCAGAAATCTTTTGGGTGCAAGTGGCAGAAACCCAACTCAAAATGGCTGAAGCAAAAGGGGATATACTTAGATTACTTAACTGGGAGAGATAAGAATGACTAAAACCAGAACTACCATATGACCCAGCAATGCCACTACTGGGCATATACCCTGAGAAAACCAGAATTCAAAAAGAGTCATGTACCAAAATGTTCATTGCAGCTCTATTTACAATAGCCAGGACATGGAAGCAACCTAAGTGTCCATCAACAGATGAATGGATAAAGAAGATGTGGCACATATATACAATGGAATATTACTCAGCCATAAAAAGAAACGAAATTGAATTATTTGTAGTGAGGTGGATGGACCTGGAGTCTGTGAAACAGTTTCTTTTAAAATTTATCTTGTTAGGACTTCCCTGGTGGTGCAGTGGTTAAGAATCTGCCTGCCAGTGCAGGAGACACGGGTTCGATCCCTGGTCCAGGAAGATCCCACATGCTATGGAGCAACTAAGCCCGTGCGCCGCAACTACTGAGCCTGCTTTCTAGAGCCCGCCAACCACAACTACTGAGCCTGCATGCCACAACTACTGAAGCCCACGTGCCTAGAGCCCGTGCTCTGCAACAAGAGAAGCCACTACAATGAGAAGCCCATGCACCGCAATGAAGACTAGTCCCTGCTTGCCACAGGTAGAGAAAGCCCGCACGCAGCAAGGAAGACCCAACGCAGCCAAAAATAAATAAGTAAATAAATTAAAAAAAAATTATCCTGTTATTAATATTGGAGCTATCTCAGTTTTTTAAAAAATAGGTGATTGCTACACTTAAGTTTATCACATACTTAAGTTCTCCCATCATCTTCTATCCTATGCAGTTAGAACTGCTTTTTAATAGTTTGTCTTTTCATTTGACATTGTGTTTGACAAAGGAAGAATACTGAAGCAAACTCTAGTAATATGCAATATGCCTATAACTTCAATTATTTATTAAAAATGTTTATTAAGTACTTATTGTCCATAGCTCTGGGAATACTAGCAGAAATGTGATCTAGCCATTGTGGTCTAGGATTGTGAACCTGCATTAGAGCAAGAGACGTACAAATATAGTGCCGCATTACAGGTCCTTTCCATAGCACCATTCCAAATCCAACACACTAAATGATAAAACATTGTACCAGGCATCAGGAGACAGTAAAACTGTCTGGTGGCAGAAGTTTATTTCAAGGTAGAAAGAAGAAGAGAGAAACAAAGAACTTGGCAAAATTGTGGTTCAATCATCACTTATTTCCCTGGACCATTGATGAAAAATTAATCCGACAGGAAAATTAAAAAGTGCAATCAATGTTCAGCATGTATCTCTACAATTTATCCTAACCTGGGTCATGTGCTTCCTTTCCTTTCTGCTAGCAATACATCAAGGAACCAATGGAAGAGAACCATTCTAGATCTCAGTCGTCGAGGGACACTTCTGTAGCTCTTATCCTTTCCTGACTCTCTCCTACTGTAGAAATTAACACATTTTCTATTAGTATGTTGCAGGGTGAGGAAGTATAGACAATAAAGATGAAATACTCAACTTATCTATCTCAGCATTTGTTCACATTCCTAAGCTATGTGACAAGGGAATGATATAGGGCAAGAGAGCATTTGCACTAACTTGACTTCTTCTAACAGGGAACTGGATATTTGTGTCTTCTATCCTAACTATCAATTACATCTTTTTCTAGATACAGCACATCCAGTTTTCTTTAGACATCTTTCCATTCTCCATTGGATGTAGTCTCAATAAAACTTTTCATCAAGGACTGGCATATTTCCTCCGGTGAAAGGGTGAGCACCTGACACAGCCTAGACCAATCATATACAACTTCTAGAATTTTAAACTGTGTAAAAGGCAATTCAAGGTCTGAAAATAGTCAAAGCTAATTCATTTTGATGATCACACTTTGAGAAAAGAAAACTGTTTATTAGTTTCTGGTATTTATATGTTAGAAAATGCTTTGGCCCCTGTACTTTCAGAAACTTGATGTTTCAACCTTTTTGGGTAATCCCTATCATTCACATATGAAATTATCCAAAGAGAGCTTCTGATGACTGCACCCTTTTCACTCATTCTACTTATGCCTTTCCTTCCTTAACTCATACTTTAAGGCTTTAGTGCAAATGATGACATCTATGAAAACTGCTTAACACTGGATTTCCCCAGAAGAATATATTATTCCCCAAACCTCTTGCACTTGTGTCATTTGTTTACAGTCCTCTCTTGTAGTTTTCATGTTATATAATTGTGGCTAGTTGAGTATATGACACTGCTGGATGGTGAGTTCTTTTCAGGGTAGTTAATATATTATATCCTTATAATTTTTGTAACTTCTATATATCTTATAGAGCTGTTACTATAGTGAAAACACAAAGATTATATATATATGTATATATATAGTTGTTGGTTTTTGTTTTTGTTTGTTTGTTCATTTAAATGAGTATATGAATCATGTGTCTCCAGTGACAGTCTCCAGACTGTTCCTTAAACTGAAATCAGAAACTAATCTAAAATAAATATATCTTACCTTTCTCACCATTATAGGCAGCATTTCACTTTGCATTTGCAAAGCTATGTGGGTTACCTGAATATACACAACTACGAAGTCTGAAAAATAAGTAAGCATTGGCTCAGGAAAGTGTGGAAGGATGTTTAGAATATTTAGTTTCCAGTGTAGGTAGCTAGTGTTTTCAGATGTCAAAGAATAAAAGTTATGAGGCTTCACCTGTCCTCATTCTATCTTGTGATACCTTATTTATAATTTATACCCCGCCTACTTCCAGAATATGAATTTTGATGTTCCTTAAAATAAAAACATCTAATAGAATGAAATAAAGCTAAAAAAAGAAAATCACAAATCATTAAACTTGGGAAAATACTTTTTCCAATAATTTAAGTTAGAACTTCTTGCATCGACAAAAATGGAAATAAGATAGTTTGTAAAGTTTCATCTGCTTAAAGAATGTATGCAGTTAATTAATTTATGAAAGTTTGGCCCTAAATTCTTTGTGTTTATTTATATGTGTATATTTATAGAGTGAATACATTAAAAGCAAATTTATGTTCGCATTTTAAATTCGGTATACGTACTTTGGATTTTGGCAGTAGTTGCTTGGGGTGCTTAGCCCAGATTCTTTTCAATGGGCCCTCACAGCACCATCCCACAGGTGCTGCGAATGTGCCTCAGAGGGCTTCTATCTCCAGAGAAATGTCCTTGGCCTGGGTATGCTTGAGAGATTCCAACCACATCCTTCCTCCCATAGGACCAGTGTCTGAAATATGTGGAACACCATGGATAGAAATGTCCAGCCCCTTCTCCTCAAGGCATAGCAATTCAGATGAGCAAACTTTAGTATGTCCTCCAGGACTCCTGCTCTCCCCAGTTGATCAGGCCAAGTCTAGACTATAAGTGAGACACATCCTTGCTCGGCCCTTTCCCTCTCCCTGTCCTATACAATCCTTCAGTGTATTTTTCCTCCTGAGCATGTGTTCAGTAAATTACCTGTGCCTGAGTCCCTGTCTCAGGCTCTGCCTCTAGAGAACCTGATTTAGGACCATTTGGGATAATATGCTATATTATATGTTTTTAAGTTGAGTCCTGCTTAAAGTACAAAGTTCCAATGCCAGTGCTGCAGTCACCATGCTTTTGCAGCCCAAGTGTATTAAACGCAGCAAATTCCAACAGGTTTGGTATCCTGTATGTACTAACTGCTGTGTAACCGTCTCTTAGAATCAAAGGTAATTTCTGAGTAGTCATAAAAGTCATATTTAAGGTTGTAATTTTTCACCCTCTCCTGTATTGAGTGTTTCTTTTCTAATAAAATGCAAATTGGGTTATTTGGTTTGAAAGCCATTTTTGTTAAAAACTGTACACGTTATGAGAAAATGACATATAATTTTACCAAACTCCTTACCTATTTTTATAGTACAACTAGCACTCAGTGTAACTCACGTGCATACCAAGTTAAGAACTATCTCATTGCACATATCTTTCCACCCAGATTTGGTAAAATAGTCTAGTCATGGATATTTAGAAACGTTCTTAGCTTAGATCATTATCTTTTTCTTTCTCTGTGACACTAATGCTTCTAAGGGAAATCTACGTATAAGAATATTTGTTCAAGTCCAGATTCAAATTTGTTACATATTCTGACTAAAATATTTTATTTTGTTCTAAAATACTGATTTTGCTTTTGCAATTTTGGATATTGCTTCATTGCATCCCTCCCCTGCTTGCACAATCTGGTATCTGTATATTCTGCTCTCATTGCATTGCAAGAATTTATCTGATCCTATGTGCAGAATTAAACTTTGTCTTAGCCTTCTTTGCTCCATTCTAGGCCTCTGGACAGTGTTTGCTTCTCAAAACTGTCCACTAGCTGGCCACTCGCTTGAATTATCCTTGTCTCTTAATGGACTCCACTTTGGAAACACAGTCAGTATGTCAGAGCTTCACGGACCCTCACTAACCTTGTTGTCCATCCCATTTAGATCGACTGAGAGCCACAAGGCCAATGTCAACCCCCCCAACCATGAGGAATTTTCACTCTCTCTGTCCGTTTGGCCTCAGTCATTTCTCTCTGTATACTGGGAAGGACTAAGTGCTCTGCCTTCACAAGAGTACTTTTGGAAAGACTATGTACCTGGCATCCATATGAATCTTCCTTCAAGGTCTTTTCTTGTCTTTTTATTTCCACAACTGAACAAAAAGGAGAGAAAAAATAAAGTTGAGGCTCATATTCAAAATTTGAGTGGGTTACTAGAACATTTCTTTTTATTTTATTTATTTATTTATTTAAATTTATTTATTTATTTTTGGCTGCGTTCGGTCTTCGTTGCTGTGCGTGGGCCTTCTCTAGTTGCGACGAGCGGGGGCTACTCTTCGCTGCGGTGCGCAGGCTTCTCATTGTGGTGGCCTCTCTTGTTGTGGAGCATGGGCTCTAGGTATGCGGGCTTCAGTAGCTGTGGCATGCGGGCTCAGTAGCTGTGGCTCGCGGGCTCTAGAGTGCAGGCTCAGTAGTTGTGGCACACGGGCTTAGCTGCTCTGCAGCATGTGGGGTCTTCTCAGACCAGGGCTCGAACCCATGTCCCCTGTATTGGCAGGCAGATTCTTAACCACTGCACCACCAGGGAAGTCCCTAGAACATTTCTTTTTAATGTATATTTAGTTAACACTTCCTATAGTAGAAATAGTAATAGTAATAATGCTAAGCACTAGGCTACGTACAGGGATACAAGGATGTACATAAAAATATTCCTACTCTTTAAGAGTTTTATGTAAATGAGAAGGTTTATATTAAATACTTATAAGCATTTATAAAATAACACTTGATATTCAATACGAGTATGAAGGGCTACAAAGAAGGGGACATTCTACTACTGATTGAGAACTGGGGTAGTTTCACAGAGAAAGTGACATGAACTGCATCTTGAAGGACAAGAATATTTTTTTATTAAAGAGATAAACAAAAGTGGACAAGAAATTCAAAGTAGGGATTGACATTTTCAAAGGCACGGAAGAGTAAGAGAACACAGACTAGATAAAAGTTAGAGGTCTGTACTAGATGAGGATGTAGTAAGGGGAGGGTAATCTAGCAAGATGAAACGGAGAAGTAGGTTAACTTGCAATTATCTTGTATCCCACTGATAGCTTTGGACCTATTTTTATAGATGAGTGATAGTCAACTTCTGTGCAAGTGGGCAAGGCAGAAAACATCAAAATATTTATGAGCTACATTTCTTTTTCAGTTCAAACTGAAAATAACTTTGAGTCTTAGGGGGGGCAGTGTGTGTGTGCGCGTGCGTGCGTGTGTGTGTGTGTGTGTATGCCTATATATATATCTTTACAAATGATGTTATTTATTTTGTTGAATAGAAGAATATCAATACAATAATTAGTATTCTATTTTAGTCACTAAAATGTTAATGTGTGGATACATATGTGAATGAGTAGTACAAAAGAGCTTTCCAACCTTTGATACTTTACATCTGTGTAATGCTTTAAGAGCTACAAAATGTATTCATATACATTACTTCACCTTAGTCTCAGAACTACTCCAAGATAGGCATTGTCATCATCTCTATCTAACAGAAAAAATGAGGCTCACAGAGGTGAAATGTTTTACCCAAAGTCATACAGTGATTTAATGGCAGAATGTATGTATGTCAAGAAGAGCGTAAAGCGTTGGGTATAGGTAAGGCAATTGTAAGGTATAGGCAATTGCTCTCAACCAATCTGGCTGTGCTTCTCATAGTTCAGATTGACCAGGACCCTCAAAGTCAATAAAAGCCACACTCTAACCACGGCAACTCTTCAACTGGCAACGCAGAGCAGCAGCCTTGTCGCTAGTTCCAGCAACGCAAGCACTCCTGGTCCTCCACACTGTATCCCACAAAACTGGATGCATTTTTGCATCACCGTCCAGAGGCTCTGCCCTAGTTGTTTTGAAATGCAGTTGCATTCTTCCCATGAGGCCGTTCCTCCACCATTCCCCACTCTCCACCACTGTGGCCAGGTGGTCTTGCCTTGGAGTCAGATTTTCTTTCAAAGCCTTCTCTTTGAGTCCAAGATGTTTGCTTTGAAGACTTTCTCTACCTATTCCCATGCCAGGGACCAGTTAGGAGGACAGGCTTGATACATGCAGACTGCAGCCAAAGGTTGCTTGCATTCTTACAGGCAATGCAGGGACATTGGAAGTCCTGTATTTCTGTTTTAGGAAGATAACCCTGGTGGCTGTTATCTTTTCTGCCTCAGTACCTCATTCACTAAAAAACAAAAACAAAACAAAACCCCATAGGTTTAACTTTTTAATTTCAGGCGCAGTCCAGGACATATTTGAAGTTGGCTCCTCTTATTATAAAATATTTCTCCTTTAAATATGTAAATATCACTAGAGGGACAGATTCTCCTGGGGGACCCTACCTCCTTCTTCATCTCCTCTCAGTGGGCATGTTGTGGTGGCTACAGAAGCCCAAAGAGAGTCAAGCCCATTGCAATCTAAGAGTAAAGATTTGCAGTGAGTTTAATGCCATTTAAATGAACGAATAGAAGAGATTTATGAACTTACAGGGATGAAACGTGAAATGTTTGTGAATGAAATCTATAGAGAAAAATGGGAATAGGGGCTAGAGGTAAAGAATCCCGTGAAGAAAGATGTTAACAGCAACAAAATAAAATGGTTTTAGAATTGATATTAACTGGATGATTTGAGTATTAATTAGGCAATTTAGGTATTAATTAGATAATTTGTTTCTGCTGCAGGATCCTATGAACTAGAAATGAACCTATAAGGCTGGCTCTGTGTGTGTGTGTGTGTGTGTGTGTGTGTGTATGAGAGAGAGAGAGTATGATCCTGGGAATGGTGCCAAATTGAAGTCCCCAGAAAATTGAAGTCCTCAATTTACCTGGCGAACAGGTTCTGTTGTGTTAGCAGAAGCTTTAGCAGTAGCATCGATGAATTACATTCGGGATGACCTAATGCAGATATCCTCAATGCTGGAATGTCTTGTTCTGCCTTTCACATTGAAAGGAGAGTTAGTCTCTACTGCTTCAAGGAAAGTCTGCTTAAAATCCCTAGTTACAGAGATATATCATTTCCATGGATTGCTACAGTTCGGGAAGTTCACTGAAATTAGAGACAGTCAAATTTACAAGGGCCAGGAATCCTCAGAAGTGAATTTTAGCACCATGTATTCAATTTGGTTGACATCAGCTGACAGAATAAGTTAGTATTTTCCAGAAAAAAGATTCAAGAATCCTTGTCTTTCTCTCTAGAAACCAGATTGAAACACTGCAGCATCCACTATAAACTATGAAACACTCTAGCTTGGTTTACTCATTCTTTAAGAAAAAATTATTTTTTAATTATTTTACTAGTTAACACAACACCTGCCCATCTAGAATATTTGTTCTGTGAGGGTAAAGAAGTTGTCGTGTATATTGCTGTATGTTTAAAATGCTGCCTTCTCCATAACAGACCTTCAATAAATATTAGTTGAATACATAAATGGTGCAAGCACTAGAGTCGCATATTCCTGTTGTAGCTCCCCCTCAATTAGAAGCGTTTAAAGTTACGATGTTAAATTACTGTGACTGAAAATATTTAAAGTGAAAGATTACCAATTAATGTGCGTAAGGGAAAAACAAAACAAAACACAACAAGACCTCTGCTAATTAACTCCTTAAGTCCCTGAAATACCACCGAGGTGGCTTTAGTTGAGTTTGGATGAAAAACGTTGCCTACTTGCCACTTACCAGCAGATGGCCTAACTATTCCATTGTTCACCAGGCATGGAAACTACGCTAAAGAAAAGCAGTTGATGAGGACTAAATTTCCCCTTGATATTTTTTAAAACAGAGAAAATGTTTTAGTATATTTTCCATTATTTTTTGCTGGATTAAAAAATTGATTAGAGAGGCTTATTTTAACGTAGCTTAGTCTAATCAATAAGGAAAGGGTATCCCGCTTTTTATATACTCCAAATCACCTAGGACGATCTATAGAGGTGACATATTAATATCATTGCCTCAGGGGTAAATTGATTCATCAGCATCCATGAGTAAACAAGGCTCTTTATTTTCTTCTAGACAGTCTTTACAAGTCATTTAAAATATTATTCCATTTAGACAGCCTTACCAACTTTTCTGAAAACCAGTGTAAAAGGACTGCTGATATTCAAACTCAGTTTACCTGTAACAAAACTCCTCAGAGTTCTGAGGTTATTTACACATTGTATAATTTGTCTCTAAGGGAAAGTGCTATTTCATCTAAAACGTATATTTAATTTTTTCTTTATGAGTAAATATGAAAAACATACTATGTTTGAAGGAAAACAGAGCAAGAGGTGGAAGGGGAAATTACTAATATAATGTCTTGTTTGATATTTTACTATATAAACTCTACCAATATAAAAACACATCATTCCATTATTTTCTTTTAAATATTGTCTATCTCTTCAGCACTTTATTCAATTGCTTTTCCCTACTTGAATGTAGGCACTGTCAGGACGGGGGCTTTGTCTCTCTCATTTATTACAGTATATTATTTATCTACTGACCACCCAAAACAGTGCCTCCCATATGGAAATAATTAAGTTTAATATTTATGAACTGAAGAAATTTGATTCTGAGCATGCTTTGCAGGGTAAACCAATAGCAAAAGACAATGAAATTTGCCATAGCAATTAGTAATCTCAATCTTGGGCCACTAAGAAATTTGAAATAATCTGGCAAATTATTTTTCTAACACTTGCCCCATTCCCTCTGCTTGTACCTCCCAACATGTAGCTCACTCCCTTTAAGGTATTACTTTTTGGATCAGTTACTCAAGAAGAAAAGATTCTTATTACAGAAAACCAGTTATCTGCCCCCAATCCTAAAATGTCATAAATAAATAAAAGGAAGGAGAAAAGAATTCCACAAATAGCATTAACAGTGTTTCTCTGTGCACTTGAAATCAGGAATCAGAATCATGGTGTTTGTTTTATCATTATACTTTATAAATCTCTTAAGGCCACTTAGGCCTAATATTACACAATAAAAATATTTTGAAAGAAAATGAAAACAAGATAAAGAGATGAGTTACTCATTTTTATCCTTGCAACTTCCTTTCACTGGTGACTTCACCAGGATTTTGAAAGAAGAAAAACAGGCCTTCTATCCTCATTATGACATCTGTCTGATTAGTGTATTTGATCGTATAGATATTGTCTTAGTACTTAGAAAAGAAAGTCATTTTTGTTTCCCAGTGGAACTGTTATTGCTTTTGTTTTTTGTATAGTTTACTGTTTTGTTTTATTTTTTGTGAAGCAAATCATTGGGAAGTTATTTCTTGTTAAACATAAATGAAGTGTTTTAAGATTTATGATTATGTCATTTTTAATCCATATTTTTGAAATAAAAACTCTCTCATGGAAAGAGTATGTCAGCACTAAATATATACCAAAACTGATTTCATTGATATAAATGCCCATTTTAATTAATAATCAGAATGTTTAAAATAACTTGAAAAACCTAGACCTCTCAAGAGAAAGTTTAAAAATCCCAGAAGAATCTGAAAGATGTTTGGTGTTGCCAAGCTGATTTTTTTTTTAACAACATAAAATCTGTGATTTAACTTTAGAGTTGTATCTCCCTTAATCAGTCTTTTGAGTATGTAATCAAGAAGGTGTCTGCACAGTTTTGTTTATTTAAAAAATCTTTTTCTGGGAGGAGACCTTCGAGATGGTGGAGGAGTGAGACATGGAGATCATCCTCCTCCGCACAAATACGTCAGAAATACATCTACATGTGGAACAGCTCCTACTGAACGCTGGCATAAGACCTCAGACTTCCCAAAAGGCAAGAAACTCCCCACACACCTGGGTAGGGCAAAATAAAAAAGAAACAACAGAGACAAAAGAATAGGGATGGGACCTGCACCTTGCAGAGCGAACTGTGAAGGAGGAAAGGTTTCCACAAACTAGGAAGCCCCTTCACTGGTGGAGATGGCGGGGCGGGGGGTGTGGAAGCTTCAGAGCCACAGAGGAGAGCACAGCAATAGGGGTGCAGAGGGCAAAGCATAGAGATCCCTGCATAGAGGATCGGTGCCGACCAGCACTCACCAGCCCGAGAGGCTTGTCTGCTCACCCGCTGGGGCGGGCGGGGGCTGGGAGCTGAGGCTCGTGGGGGCTGGGAGCTGAGGCTCGGGCTTCCGAGGTCAGATCCCAGGAAGAGGACTGGGGTTGGCTGCATGAACACAGCCTGAAGGGGGCTAGTGCACCACAGCTAGCCGGGAGGGAGCCCAGGAAAAAGTCTGGACCTGCCTAAGAGGCAAGAGACCATTGTTTCAGAGTGCGTGAGCAGAGGGGATTCAGAGCACCGCCTAAACGAGCTCCAGAGACAGGCGCGAGCCGCGGCTGTCAGCGCAGACAGCAGAGACAGCCATGAAACGCTAAGGCTGCTGCTGCAGCCACCAAGAAGCCTGTGTGCAAGCACAGCTCACTAGCCACACCTCCCCTCCCAGGAGCCTGTGCAGCCCGCCACGGCCAGGGTTCCGTGATCCAGGGACAACTTCCCTGGGAGAACACACGGCGCCTCAGGCTGTTGCAATGTCACACTGGCCTCTGCAGCTGCAGGCTCACCCCGCATTCCGTACCTCTCCTTCCCCCCGGCCTGAGTGAGCCAGAGCCCCCTAATCAGCTGCTACTTTAACCCCGTCCTGTCTGAGTGAAGAACAGATGCCCTCAGGTGACCTACATGCAGAGGCAGGGCCAAATGCAAAGCTAAACCCCAGGATCTGTGCGAACAAAGAAGAGAAAGGGAAATTGCTCCCAGCAGCCTCAGGAGGAGTGGATTAAATCTCCACAATCAACTTGTGTACCCTGCATCTCTGGAATACCTGAATAGACAACGAATCATCCCAAAATTGAGGCAGTGGACTTTGGGAACAACTGTAGACTTGGGGTTTGCTTTCTCCATCTAATTTGTTTCTGGTTTTATGTTTACCTTAGTTTACTATTTAGAGCTTATTATCATTGGTAGATTTGTTTATTGATTTGGTTCTCTTCCTTTTTTTTATACATATATGTATATATTTTTCCTTTTTCTCTTTTTTTGAGTGTGTATGTGTAGGCTTCTTTGTGTGAGTTTTTCTGTATAGCTTTGCTATTAACATTTGTCCTAGGGTCTGTCTGTACTTTTTTTTTTTTTTACTATAGCTTTTAGCACTTGTTATCATTGGTGGATTTCTTTCCTGGTTTGGTTGCTCTCTTCTTTCTTTTTCTTTTTTATTACTTTTGAATTATTAAATTTTTAATAATTTTTTATTTTAATAGCTTTATTTTATTTTATTTAGTTTTTTCTTCTTTTTTCCCCCCTTTTCTTCTGAGCTGTGTGGCTGACAGGGTCTTCGTGCTCTGACCGGGTGTCAGGCCTGTGCCTCTGTGGTGGGAGATCTGAGTTCAGAACATTGGTCCACCAGATACCTACTGGCTCCATGTAATATCAAATGGCATAAACTCTCCAAGAGATCTGTATCTCAATGGTAAGACCCAACTCCACTCAGAGACCAGCGAGCTACAGTGCTGGACACCCTATGCCAAACAACTAGCAAGACAGGAGCACAACCCCACCCATTTGCAGAGAGGCTGCCTAAAATCATAATAAAGTCACAGACACCCCAAAACACACCACCAGACGCAGTCTTGACCACCAGAAAGACAAGATCCGGCCTCATCCACCAGAGCACAGGCACCAGTCCCCTCCACTAGGAAGCCTACACAACCCACTGAACCAACCTTACCCACTGGGGGCAGACACCAAAAAAATTGGAAACTATGAACCTGCAGCCTGTGAAAAGGAGACCCCAAACACAGTAAGTGAAACAAAATGAGAAGACAGAGAAACACACAACAGATGAAGGAGAAAGGTAAAAACCGACCAGACCAAACAAATGAAGAGGAAATAGGCAGTCTACCTGAAAAAGAATTCAGAGTAATGATAGTAAAGATGATCCAAAATCTTGGAAATAGAATGGAGAAAATAAAAGAAACGTTTAACAAGGACCTAGAAGAACTAAAGGGCAAACAAACAATGAACAACACAACAAATGAAATTAAAAATTCTCTGGAAGGAATCGTTAACAGAAAAACTGAGGCAGAAGAACTGATAAATGACCTGGAAGATAAAATAGTGGAAATAACTACTGCAGAGAAGAATAAAGAAAAAAGAATGAAAAGAATCGAGGACAACCTCAGAGACCACTGGGACAACATTAAATGCACAACATTCAAATTATAGGGGTCCCAGAAGGAGAAGAGAAAAAGAAAGGGACTGAGAAAATATTTGAAGAGATTATAGTTGAAAACTTCCCTAATATGGGAAAGGAAATAGTCAATCAAGTCCAGGAAGCACAGAGAGTCCCATACAGGATAAATCCAAGGAGAAACATGCCAAGACACATATTAATCAAACTATCAAAAATTAAATACAAAGAAAAAATATTTAAAGCAATAAGGGAAAAACAACAAATAACATACAGTGGAATCCCCATAAGGTTAACACCTGATCTTTCAGCAGAAACTCTGCAAGCCAGAAGGGAGTGGCAGGACATATTTAAAGTGATGAAAGGGAAAAACCTACAACCAAGATTACTCTACCCAGCAAGGATCTCATTCAGATTTGATGGAGAAATTAAAAACTTTACAGACAAGCAAAAGCTAAGAGATTTCAGGACCAGAACCACAAAACCAGCTTTACAACAAATGCTAAAGGAACTTTTCTAGGCAGGAAACACAAGAGAAGGAAAAGACGTACCATAACAAACCCAAAACAATTAAGAAAATGGTAATAGGAACACACATATTGATAACTACCTTAAATGTAAATGGATTAAATACTCCAACCAAAAGACATAGACTGGCTGAATGGATACAAAAACAAGACCCATATATATGCTGTCTACAAGACACCCACTTCAGACCTAGGGACACATACACACTGAAAGTGAGGGGATGGAAAAAGATATTCCATGCAAATGGAAATCAAAGGAGAGCTGGAGTAGCAATTCTCATATCAGATAAAATAAACTTTAAAATAAAGAATATTAAAAGAGACAAAGAAGGACACTACATAATGATCAAGGAATCAATCCAAGAAGAAGATATAAAAATTCTAAATATTTATGCATGCAACATAGGAGAACCTCAATACATAAGGCAAATGCTAACAGGCATAAAAGGGGAAATCGACAGTAACACAATCATAGCAAGGGACATTAACACCCCACTTTCACCAATGGACAGATCATCCAAAATGAAAATTAATAAGGGGCAGAAGCTTTAAATGATACATTTAACAAGATGGACTTAATTTATGTTTGTAGGAAATTCCTTCCAAAAACAACAGAATACACTTTCTTCTCAAGTTCTCATGGAATATTCTCCAGGATAGATCATATCTTGCATCACAAATCAAGCCGTGGTAAATTTAAGAAAGTTGAAATCATATCAAGTATCTCTTTCGACCACAACACTATGAGACTAGATATCAATTACAGGAAAAAATCTGTAAAAAATACAAACATATGGAGGCTAAACAATACACTACTAAATAACCAAGAGATCACTGAAGAAATCTAAGTGGAAATCAAAAAATACCTAGAAAGAAATGACAATGAAAACACCATGACCTAAAACCTATGAGATGCAGCAAAAACAGTTCTAAGAGGGAAGTTTATAGCAATACAACCCTATTTAGCAGAAGGAAAGAAATCATAAAGATCAGATCAGAAATAAATGAAAAAGAAATGAAGGAAACAATAGCAAAGATCAATAAAACTAAAAGCTGGTTCTTTGAGAAGATAAACAAAATTGATAAACCATTGGCCAGACTCATCAAGAAAAAAAAGAAGACTCAAATTAATAGAATTAGAAATGAAAAAGGAGAAGTAACAACTGACACTGCAGAAATACACAGTATCATGAAAGATTACTACAAGCAACTATATGCCAATAAAATGGACAACCTGGAAGACATGGGCATATTCTTAGAAAAGCACAACCTTCCAAGACTGAACCAGGAAGAAATAGAAAATATAAATGGACCAATCACAAGCACTGAAATTGAGACTGCGATAAAAAATCTTCCATCAAAGAAAACCCCAGGACCAGAGGGCTTCACAGGCAAATTCTGTCAAACGTTTAGAGAAGAGCTAACACCTATCCTTCTCAACTGTTCCAAAATAAAGCAGAGGGCGTAACACTCCCAAACTCATTCTACTAGGCCATAATCACCCTGATACCAAAACCAGACAAAGATGTCACAAAGAAAGAAAACTACAGGCCAATATCACTGATGAACAGAGATGCAAAAATGCACAACAAAGTACTAGCAAACAAAATCCAACAGACCATTACAAGGATCATACACCATGATCAAGTGGGGTTTATCCCAGGAATGCAAGGATTCTTCAATATATGCAAATCAATCAATGTGATACACCATATTAACAAACTGAAGGGTAAAAAACCATATGATCATCTCAAAAGATGCAGAAAAAGCTTTCAACAAACTTCAACACCATTTATGATAAAAATCCTCCATAAAGTAGGCACGAAAAACACCCCTCCATAAAGTAAGCATGAGGGAACTTACCTCAACATACTAAAGGCCATATATGACAAACCCACCACCAACATCATTAGCAATGTTGAAACACTGAAACCAATTCCACTAAGATCAGGAACGAGACAAGGTTGTCCACTATCACCATTATTATTCAACATAGCTTTGGAAGTTTTAGCCACAGCAACCAGAGAAGAAAAAGAAACAAAAAGAATCCAAATTGGAAAAGAAGAAGTAAAACTGTCACTGTTGGCAGATGACATGATACTATAAATAGAGAATCCTAAAGACTCTAACAGAAAACTACTAGAGCTAATCAATGAATGTGGTAAAGTAGCAGGGTACAAAATTAATGCACAGAAATCTCTTACATTCCTATACACTAATGATGAAAAATCTGAAAGAGAAATTAAAGAAACGCTCCCATTTACCACTGCAACAAAAAGAATAAAATAGCTAGGAATAAACCAACCTAAGGAGACAAAAGACCTGTATGCAGAAAACTATAAGACACTGATGTAAGAAAGTAAAGATGATACAAACAGTTGGTGAGATATACCATGTTCTTGGTTTGGAAGAATCAACATTGTGAAAATGACTATACTACCCAAAGCAATCTACAGATTCATTGCAATCCCTATCAAATTACCAATGGTATTTTTCACAGAGCTAGAACAAAAAAATTCACAATTTGTATGGAAACACAAAAGACCCCGAATAGCCAAAGCAATCTTGAGAAAGAAAAACTGAGCTGGAGGAATGAGACTCCCTGATTTCAGACTATACTACAAAGCTAAGGTAATCAAGACAGTATGGCACTGGCACAAAAACAGAAATATAGATCAATGGAACAGCATAGAAAGCCAGAGAGAAACCCACACACATATGGTCATCTTATTTTTGATACAGGAGGCAAGACTATACAATGGAGAAAAGATAGCCTCTTCAATAAGTGGTGCTGGGAAAACTGGACAGCTACATGTAAAAGAATGAAATTAGAACACTCCCTAACGCAGCTCATGTAGCTCAATATCAAAAACACAAACAACCCAATCCAAAAATGGGCAGAAGACCTAAATAGGCATTTCTCCAAAGAAGATATACAGATCGCCAAGAAACACATGAAAGGATGCTCAACATCACTAATCATTAGAGAAATGCAAATCAAGACTACAATGAGATATCACCTCACACCAGTCAGAATGGCCATCAGGAAAAAATCTACAAACAATAAATGCTGGAGAGGGTGTGGAGAAAAGGGAACCCTCTTGCACTGTTGCTGGGAATGTAAATTGATACAGCTACTATGGAGAACAGTATGGAGGTTCCTTAAAAAACTAAAAATATAAGTACCAAACGACCCAGCAATCCCACTACTGGGCATATACCCTGAGAAAACCATAATTCAAAGAGTCATGTACTACAATGTTCATTGCAGCTCTATTTACAATAGCCAGGACATGGAAGCAACCTAAGTGTCCATTGACAGATGAATGGATGAAGAAAATATGGCACATATATACAATGGAATATTACTTAGCCATAAAAAGAAATGAAATTGAGTTATTTCTAGTGAGATGGATGGACCTAGAGTCTGTCATACAGAGTGAAGTAAGTCAGAAAGAGAAAAACAAATACCGTATGCTAACACATATATATGGAATCTTAAGAAAAAAATAGTTCTGAAGAACCTAGGGGTAGGACAGGAATAAAGCCACGGGTGTACAGAATGGACTTGAGGACATGGGGAGGTGGAAGCATACCTGGGACGAAGTGAGAGAGTGGCATTGACATATATATAGTACCAAATGTAAAATAGATAGCTAGTGGGAAGCAGTTGCATAGCACAGGGAGGTCAGCTTAGTGCTTTGTGACCACCTAGAGGGGTGGGATGGGGAGGGTGGGAGGGAGATGTAAGAGGAAGGAGATATGGGGATATATGTATATGTATAGCTGATTCACTTTGTTATAAAGCAGAATCTAAGACACCATTGTAAAGCAATTATACTCCAATAAAGATGTTAATAAATAAATAAATAAAAATAAAACATTTTTTTCTTAGGAAAGTTCTCAAATGTGCCCTAGGAGCTGTGGACATTAGTACCAGTAAACAAAAATGTTAGTAATTTTGTATTTTTAGTGTTTGGATTCTTGTTGCTTATATGGTTTCATATCTATGTTCTATTCACCTACTATCAACAAAGAAATTGGTTTAGATATTTTACAATGGATCTTATTGTTATAGCTAAATTATCTAATTTTTAAAATAATTAAAAAGTAATGATAAAATAGTATTTGTATAATTTTTTCATATAAAAGTGGTGTTTAGATTGTAAATCCCATGTACTCCTTTACTTATTCACTTACTGATTATATATGATTGATTATATGTTATATTCTACATGTTCTCTCCTTGTGTATTTGTATATACATATAATATGTATATATTATATATATAAAATCAATCAACTAATCAGTAAGGAAAGGGGTACAACATGGGATTATATACATTCTTTCTTTCTATAATATACATAGTGAATATATATATATTATGAAAAATATTCTGTAGAATATATATTTGTGTATATGTTTTATATGTATGTATACATATATAAAATAGATCCCTTCCATCTATTCATGCAAGGGAAAAGCATAGGTGGGGCTGGGGTGGGAGCCAACGTGCCCACAGTAGTGCCTGCTTGTGACCAGTTGTGCCCAGCTGGTGTTGGAGCCTCCGCTCGGACGGTCAATCCCGTGGTGTTTTGTTCCACTGAACGATGGCTTCCCTTTTGACACCAGTCATACTTAAGTACACCTTCCTGGAGAGGAGGAATGTGCCTGGCACTGGCTTTGTCATGCCTGTGTGGCAGCAGTGAAGTCACAGAAAACAAAGCCATGTTCCAATTGGCCACTGGTGCCCTTTCCTTCTTTGAAAAGTGACTTTGTGAACTTTAGGCACATCTGAGGCAGCCTGGCCACCTTTTTCTTCATTGTCTTCTTTGAGAGGGCAGGTTAAAGAAAACCAAAATAAATGCATACTTTAACATTTTTAAAAATTAAAAGAAAACTTTTTAACGTGGAGGGTTTTTTTATGTTGCAAAGTGCTTTATGTTAATTTGTACTTAGACCAACAAGTAAATAATGAACTATAAGACTAGTCAGTGTGGTGAAAGGGCTGGAGTATGTGAAAGGGTAAGATCAATTCCAGTTTGAGAGATGGGTGGAAGGTCCAGGAAAGATTCACAGCGTGACATTTGAGGCAGACCTTGATGGATAAAAAAACATTTGTGTCTTATATTTAGTTGGAGCTTACATAATTTATTTAATTATTTTATGATGCATTGCTATGTATATGTATATATATATATATATATATATATATATATATATATATATAGGGAGAGAGAGAAACAGAGACTGAACTTATTAGAGGCCAAGTGTTGTTCTAGACACAACAGTGAACAGAACAGATTAAAATCTCTGTCCTTAAGGATTTACATTCTAGTGGAGGGGGAGGCAAGTCATAAAATCATAAATATATGCTACAAAATGGTAAGCAAGAAGGTAAGAAATTATCTGGCTCTATTGTTACTAGCTAGATGACATTGGTCAAGGAACTTATTCTCTCTAATGCTCATTTTCTGCATTAAAACTGGGCCTAATGCTTACTACAAATGGATGTCATAAAGAGCAAATGAGATAATGAATATAAAGTGGTTACCTAAGTGCTTGGTGTATGGTCACATTTAGATTAAAGTTGCAATAATAATTTTAATTATCACCAACTAGAAAATCCTGTTTAATTGGGGAGGTAGCATATGTCTCCAAAACACTGATTGTTGGCTGGAGTGTTGAAATAGAAGAAGAGGTAAAGATTGATTTCATTGAGAGGATTCATGGATGTTGTGGGTCTTAAACTGATTTTACAAAGTTATTTTTGAGGAGGATGTTTAAAAAAGTCATAGATGAGAGGGAATTACACAAGTGAAAAAGGAAAAGACAGGTGGGCAACATCTAGTTCTAGACACTAGACCAGGCTTTGATACTTTTGTTGATTAAAAAAGGTATATCCACTAGGCAAGTGTGTCATCCAAGAAGATATTAAACTAAAAATTAGTAACTGAGATTTACTAATTCTGGGGGAAGAAAAGCAAAGGAAAGACAAAGCTTGAGACAAAGTAACAAATATGTATCTGTCTCTATCTGTGAGGAGGGAAAAGTATTAGAGTTGCCAGGGAAAGCTAGGCTTGTGAATCCCAGTGGGACAGTAACTGATGGCAGGTGCTCTATCAGTGAGAAGCTCTACTCCAGTCACCACGCTGTGGGCAGTTGCTATTCTCCAATCTCTGAGAGCAGATCAACAAGGGCAATATGAGCCTCTGGTTGTAGAAGGTGACTATGATATCCAGAAAGTCACCAGAACATGGTCACATACTTTTTATAAAGGTAAGCAGAGGGACTTCCCTGGTGGCGCAGTGGTTGAGAGTCCTCCTGCCAATGCAAGGGACACGGGTTCGAGCCCTTGTCCAGGAAGATCCCACATGCCGCAGAGCAACTAAGCCCGTGTGCCACAACTACTGAGCCCGTGCTCTAGAGCCCGCGAGCCACAACTACTGAGCCCACGTGTTCCAACCACTGAAGCCTGTGTTCCTAGAGCCGTGCTCTGCAGCAAGAGAAGCCACCACAATGAGAAGCCCACGCACCACACGAAGAGTAGCCTCTGCTCGCCACAACTAGAGAAAGCCCGTGTGCAGCAATGAAGATCCAACGCAGCCAAAATTAAATAAGTAAAATTAAATTTTAAAAAATGGTAAGCAGAGTGTACTAAAGCTTAATTGTAAGAAGTAACACATGGTTAATGGAAAGTAGATAGAGAGTAGAAGAGCAGAATGTGGCAAAGATGGGGACTCAGAAGTAAAGCAAGAGTTTATTTTTCATAGTTAAGTTCTTGGTTTGCTTTGGAGTGTCTGAAAATTATTTCAGGGGGAATTTGACCTCTTTTCCTAGAATTATTCCTGAGAGTCTAAGCCATTACTTTGGGAGCCAGTGGTTTTCACTGTGAGGAGGAAAAAAGAAGAGGCAGAGAGCAATAGCGAACAAAAGCTTCCAGATGAAGAATGAACAAGCAATGTATGGACACCTTATCAGGCAAATTTGATATATGAAGGTAACTACTTCAAACAACATAGTACTAAAGAAAATGCCTAAGTGAATAAATTGATCCAATTTTTAAATCTCTGCTTTATTCTCTACAAATATATGAGGATAATAACCAAACCATAGAACTTCTTTGTCATAGCTCTCCTATTGCCACAAATGGCTGTCTTCTGTCTTCAGAGGGCCTCCATAGAGCAGCATGAGAGGCTCATGGAAGAAAATATAAATTTGGCCTTAAGACCAACATATATTTTCAATTATAATCTAAAATGTCAAGTTTCTTTAAATCTAAGGGAGAGAATATAAAAAGTAGGTGTTTTAGACAATAGTTTTCTAATGATATTGGTGTTTGGAATAATTAATATTTACATTCTATAATTGAACACGAGTGAATACATTAAATCAGGTTCTTCTTGCCAGAGCCACTGTTTTATTCCTTATCTATTATGTGTATACTAATACTTATCAAAGTATAAAGTAGTTTAAATATTCACGTAATTATCAAATTTGCCGTAATGTAGAAATTGTAAAATACACAGTAGATGAACATAGTTTTAATAAACTGTCAAGTATTTGTTGGAAATTACTTTGACTAGCACAAGGGGGAAATGCTAGAAACGTAAAATAAAATAAGGTTGGGTCTCTATCCTTGGATATCTTATAGCCTCTTGAGGAAAAAAACATGTTAAAGACAGATGCATTCACATGTACACAAGTGTAAATGGAAGACAGTATATTATTTAATGCTGTAGGTGTGCCAAGAAGTGAATGATGACTCTACACAGGAAATAAGGAGCCTTTAAACACAAAAAATCCTATAAACACGTATATAAATGTGTACATTTTAATTTCTGTTTTCTTGCCCTTTGCTGCTGGTAGTTAACCTCACTATTCTGGAACTCAGAGCAACAGACATGATGGAGTGACAGACATCAGAGGACACAGGAGGAGACAAGAGACTTCCCTGAATTACACAAACAAGAATATAAAAGAGAGAATACCCACTACTTAGACATTTTAATAAATGTCTGAATGCTCAGTTAACTATGTGTGCAGTTAAATGCACCATACAGTACATTACTGCACTCTATAAACACAGATGCACACACTCACACTTATATGTGTAACACACACACATACAAGCAAATATATGGTGTAAATATTCTGGCATTCAAATTAAACTAGTATTTATTATGTTTGTTGTTTATGTTTATTACATTTGCAAATGCTCTACATAATTTCTAAATTATACATACAATGTTATATAGAATTGATTTTGTTAAATTATAAATCTATTAAATTATATACAAATTTTATATAAATTACATATATGCTTATTATGCTACATAGAGCTATGTATTGGCATTCTTCTATCAAAAGTAAAATTCCATTCTTTGCCCAAAGGATTTAGTTAGCTTTCTGCCAGATACCAAACTCATACACACACACACACACACACACACACACTCTTAAAAGTTTTTCTTACTTATTAAACCTCACTTATTTGCCCCAGTCTCTCACATTCACGAGGCCTCAAAAAAGGCACTAAGTCCTTTCCAGAACATAGATTTAAATGAGGCCCCTGCTCAGTGGGCTTACAACCTAATTAGACAGAGACAGTTGACCAACATATGCCCACAGACTCCAGTTGGCCACTTATTTATTCTCTAATTAACATAAAGCAGCAGGGCAACAGCTCTGCCTATGCTCAGTGAGCAGGAGAGCGTGTGTGTGGTAGAACTCTGCGTGAGATGAGACTGCTTCTTTCTGCAGGGGTTTCCAGCATGCATTCTCTTGCTTCTTGCTTGTTTCCATAATTAATATTCCTGTGCATATCTTGCTGTGACTGTATGTCCAAACAAACAGACCCTCAAGCACAGGGGAATCATTTCGTTCAGCCATCTTGATGATCAATACAGGTCACTGGAGGGTTGACATGACTGTTGCACAGGCAACTCTATTGAGAAGATAGGCCAGGGTAAACCAGAGTGGTTACCCCATGCTCTGATTTAGCCAAACAAGAAAGTTTTTCACCTGAAAGCATTAGATTGTCAAGGTCCAGCAGCTTCTTTCTGCTGTTCCCATTACCCTTTCTAAGCCTTACGATAGGTTTTTTGATTTTTGAAAAATTGCCCTCCCTTAGTGTGTTCCATAAGATTCTAAAAAAAAAAAAAAAAAAAAATTGAAGCAACATAAAACACATACAGCACCACACTATTTTTAAAAAATATGTATGATAGAATAGTATGAAAAGAAAAAGATAAGCACCAGACCAATTAGGTAAAGTTTAAGAAAAAGTTGGTACCTGAAATGCATGTCAAGAGCGCACAAGTATTTGCTAGACTAAAGCCTTCATGAAGGTGGTGGATGATTTTACTATTCATTAATTATTTATCCAGAGAAAAAATGCAAGCAGGAAAATCAGATATTTTTTTTCTAACTAGTCAATGGTGGAAAAAGGCAAAGCTAATTTGTTTTTAGGTTACAGACACAAAGTATTGCCGGTTACCACCCCCCTAATGCTCTCTTTAAAATTCTGTGTAATGCACTTGACCTAATAGTAATCCTGATTTATATCTTTTAAGAATAAAAACCTTTACAGCTTTACAGCTGTGAATTTTTCACCCTGTGATTTTCAATCTGCTATCTGATCTTCTTCTTTCTTTGGGTGGGAGAGTAGTGGGTTTTTTTTTTCCTATTTTAATTTATTTTGAAAAAAAACAGTGTAGACATTGGAGACTGTGATTTACTATGATATTATTCTTTCCTTGTTTAATTCTAATATTTTAAACCTCACACACAACTGCCATTGGATAGATAATATCATTACTTGTTTTAAAATATTTCTCAAATGAACTTGAAAATAATACAGTAGGTATCGGAACTAGTAGAAATTTAATACTTAAACACATATTTTCCTATAAATTGTGAATCCGTGGACTTGCTGCTATATTGCTGAAGTAAAGAAGTATAGGAAATCCCATTCAAATTATTTTAAAGAAACTTTCAGACCTAATGACATTACAACAGGGCCTAATCTTCACAAGTCAAGTGAAGAACAGAAGGCCTGAGTCAAAATATTAAAAATCTAAATTTTAGATTTTTAAAATTATGTAACCATTACTTATAACTGCTTCTAAACAGAGTTCCAGAAGTGCCAGTATTATTATTTTTGCATGAAAAATTGAGTTGGTACAATCAGACTAGTCACATTTTAGAATTTAGATATTATTCTGATAAATGTCCTTGATTGCAAGCATCTTGTACTTTAGAAATAAGTGGTCATTTTAATCTTTTTGACTCTGGTTTCTGCTTCAGTTCTTTCCTTTTTTTATGCATGTGTGTGTGAGCATGCTCACCATAGTGAAAATAAAACTCAAATTGAACAGGGTATCTAAAGTTAATGTGGTTTTACTTATTTCTATTTGAAACTCTATATCTGGAATTTGAAACCATGCAATTTTTGTGAGTTTTTTTTTTATTTGTTTTCATTCTTTTTTCCCTCTCTTTTCTCTCATCTTCCATTTTCATCATGGAAATTTCATGCAGCAAAACAGAAATTCCATCCAAGTTGATCTTACCTCAGGGCCTCCTCCAAACATGCTGGAGAATCAGTGCTCTGTCACCTCTGAGGATAGAATTCATATTGGATTCTTGTATTACCTGCCTCTGGTACTTGGGCTCTTATTTGCTGACTGAGTTAATTTAACTTTGGTGGGATGTAAATGTCCTTTACTGCACAGTTTCCAATTTAGTATTTTTAAATCAAGACTAAATTGGAACAGTTCAAGGTATAGTGCCCCCTTCCACATAATGAAGCACTTAACTAAAAATATGAAAGTAAAAGTAATAAGTCTAAGCTAGGAAGAAGAAATTGTAAGTTGTGATTCTTGAAATCCAAGTTCTAAAATATTTTCATTCATCCAAATACATTTCCTTAAGAAATATAGTTATTTGCAAATGGTTACAACTATCAGCAAATCATCACAATAAAATGTAATAGTTATGTCAGAATTTGTAAGATTTAGTTGTTTAGATGGTCTTTAATAAGTAGAACTAGCATTTCTGGGCTCCTGCCAATTGACCATCTGTCTAGGTAGTCCATGGGGAGTTGGAACAACTGAACTTTTGGCACATCCAATTACACTGAGCAATCACCAACCCCGTTTTAGGTTACAATAGAAGAGAGCATCACTGAAAGATTAGGTTAATGGATTTAATGCTGAGAATTTGGGAATCTGGCAATATTCATAGGAGCATCTCAGTGAGTCATAGAGAGTTACACCCATCAAAATGTAAATTATGTAGATGAAGGTTCATTCTTATAGGTGCTTTGCTAGACATTCTGAGGAATACAGTGATAACATAATTCTTGTCTTCTGTTGCATACAAAATAATATATGAAATAAGATTTGCACTGTACTTATCTCTAAAGGAAGGCAGTTAGTAATTTTTAAAAATTGATATTTTTGTTGTTGGAGTACTGGGAAGGAAAAAACTATTTTCGAGTGGAGATCAGAAAGTAGACCATGATTTGTGTTAAGTCTCAAATATAGACATGCTTTTGAGAAATGAAGTTAGAGGTGAAGGTTTTTACCAGGCTGAGGAATGGGTGAGTAAAAACAGTGAAATGAGTTAGGGAATTGGAGAAGGCTAAGATTAACTGGAAAGTCAGACTGGGGCCAAATCAAATTGAGTCTTTAGCATCATCTTTAGAAATCTAGATTTATGTCATAGAGAGCCAGTCAGGAATTTTGAGCAATGGAATCATAACACTGTGGTAGGATATCATACACAGGAAAAAGTGTAGCTAGAAAAAGCTGGGAGGAAACTCCTGCAATAATACAATATGGAAGAAATTGTGCCTTCCGTAGGGAAAATGAAGAGGGAAAGAAAAGGGGGATTGAGTCAAGAGATGAAGCTAAGATAGATGTGAAATAAATCATTTGAGTTTACATGAAGGGATAAAGGAAGAAATCAAGACGATCCTAAGGTTTTGAGAAGGAGTGACTGTGGAAGTGTTATACAGTTAAAGGAGATATAGAATTCAGCAAATGGCACAGGTTTGGAGATTTATCTGTGATCATTAAGACCATGCAAGTACCTGGAAGAATGAGTAGAATTTTGAAAAGTGTCATACTGATGAGATAAAGGAAAGACAGAGAATAGCCGAGGAAAGAGAAAAATGAAAAGGAATTACAGGAGAACACTGAGATAAAAAGTATTCATAAGCAAATGGTCATCAAGGTTAGTCTCCTAAGAGATATTAAGGAGAAGGAGGCCATAAATAATATCACTGGACTGAGATTACAGAGGTTATAGGTGAACTTCAGAGGAATAATTGTAGTTGAGTAGGTGAGTGTCAAAGTCACATTGTATTCACTTTACTTCTAAAACTAGTGGATTTGCTAGTGAAAGAGAGATTGAGATAAAAGAAAGAGGTTAGATGGATAGATACAGATAGATACATAGAGATATTCATGACTTAAGAAAATGATTGACAGTACCTTTTTTGTGGAAATGGGTAGTCAGTGAAGGCAAGATGAGCACTGGCATTCTGTCAAATAATGTAAAATAAAGGGACTATTTACAAAGGTTTGAGTACCAGTAAAAGGAACCAACAAAGTTTACCCTCTTCCCAGCCCTAGATCTGAAGAGGAAAGGGAAGGAAATAGAGGACCCCAGTGGGCACGGAGGCTATGCAGTGATCAGCCACTGCAAGAAACATGGCCCACAGTAGAGAGGGGAAGTAGAGGAAAAGCTGTACTTCTCTCCCTGCAGCCTCCTATCTCCTCATCCTTCCACTGGCAGAACAAAATATAAACCTGGGTGGCACCAAGCCCTGACCTTGGGAGTACAGTCCTTGAGACTTTGTCTCTTGGAGCATAAATCAAGGCAGAACGGGTATAGAACGGAGAGTGGGAGAGCAAGAGAATAAGCAGGACAAGCTTATTCTAAACAATGAAAGATGCCTCAGAGGTAAGAGAAGAAATGTACACGAAAGAAGATGAGATAATGGGAAAAAGTTCAGGAAAAAATGAAAGCATACATAGAAAATTTAAACTGAGAAGTGCAAAAGAGGAAAAGGTATGCAAAGCACTTTTGAAGTGGAGAAGTAAACACAGGGTTTTGTGTTAGAGGCCCTAGTCTAGAAAGATTATACAGAGTTTGCCTTTGGCAACCTGAACATATCAAGAATGTAAGCAGTTACAAAGTCACAAATGTTATCAGAATTTAACCTTGATTACTTTTCTAATGCTTAACTAATTAATACCTTAAAATTATTACCAGATAAGGAGTTTACTGAATATATTTACTATTAAATTTAAAAGTATCTGTAAAAATAAGTTCACTTAATATCATAGTGTTAAATACATATATATGTATATACATGTATTTTATATACATGGAAAATAACATTATAATGATTACAATGATCAAATGTTTTAATATGTTCTATGGAATAGTCTAGAAAGAGAAGTTTTCACAATAGTTTTTAAAAGTTCTGAACAATCTTTGCTTCTTAATTTCTGCACAGGGCTGAGCTCTTCTTTTTGAGCTCTGGTCTCGTTTATTAGAGTATACACAGCCTTATGCTGCACTGTGTTAGGAATGTGTAATACTACCACTGGGAAGGCAATAGAACAGTTTTCTGTAGCTATTATGTAACCCTTATCCTTATGGTTTGAGATGCTTTTGGAGCCTCAGTCATCATATCCATGTTTCAAGCAGTGAGACGGGAGAGGGGAGCAAAAGGCTGTATCTCCTCACTTGGAGGGAGGTTTCCTGAAAACCTCTACCGCACATCTACATATATCTCCTTATCTATGCCTTAGTCACACAGGCCTGTCTACTTGAGAGAGGATGGGAAATAGAGTCTTCCAGCTGAGTGGACATGTTTCAGCAGGAAATCAGTGTTCTGATCATTTGAAAGATAAGGAGAGCCCATATTTGGTAGGCATTTACAATTTCTACCTTCCTTTGTTAAAGTGAAAAATGTTTAGAAGGAGAGTGTTTATGTTACTCCTGTAGAATGAAACTGATATGTGGATATTAGAGAAACTAGGGACTCTATTCCTGCCTTGGAACACCACTCTAGGGGAAGAAGCACTTGAGCATCTAAGGAACCAAGTGAAGTAGGGAAAACTGTATGCTTGAAATAAAAATGTAGGATTGAAAAGTATCAAAAGTTATGTAAGAGAACATTTTCTTAGAGTCAGCTGTCATTGGAATGATAAAGTTATTCTGAAAGCCATACATGAGAGAATATATTTTAAATTAAATATCTCGAGATGAGATCCATTTATTTCTTTAAAGAAATCCTTTTTGGAGAGCATAAAAAGTAGTGCCTTGATATATAGGAACTCCAATCCATAGTGCCCATTATCATAATTATCAGCAGTAATGACAAAGATCGCATTTATTAATCAACATATATCAATAGTGTTAGACTGTGTACCAGGCAGAGAATTTATAAAGGGTCAACTGGTCAGAGGGTAGTTTCCTGGAGGCCCAGGAAGCTTTTTTCGGTTTGTTTTAATTAATTTATTTATTTATTTATTTTCAAGTTAACAGTAGTTTTTTTTTTTTTAACATCTTTAATAGAGTATAATTGCTTTACAATGGTGTGTTACTTTCTGCTTTATAACAAAGTGAATCAGTTATACATATACATATGTTCCCATATCTCTTCCCTCTTGCGTCTCCCTGCCTCCCACTCTCCCTATCCCACCCCTCTAGGTGGTCACAAACCACCGAGCTGATCTCCCTGTGCTATGCAGCTGCTTCCCACTAGGTATCTATTTTATATTTGGTAGTGTATATATGTCCATGCCACTCTCTCACTTTGTCACAGCTTACCCTTCCCCCTTCCCATATCCTCAAGTCCATTCTCTAGTAGGTCTGTGTCTTTATTCCCATCTTGCCCCTAGGTTCTTCATGACCTTTTTTTTTTTTCTTAGATTCCATATATATGTGTTAGCATACGGTATTTCTTTTTCTCATTCTGACTTACTTCATTCTGTATAACAGGCTCTAGGTCCATCCACCTCACTACAAACAACTCAATTTCATTTCTTTTTATGGCTGAGTAATATTCCATTGTATATATGTACCACATCTTCTTTATCCATTCATCTGTTGATGGACACTTAGGTTGCTTCCATGTCCTGGCTATTGTAAATGGAGCTGCAATGAACATTTTGGTACATGACTCTTTTTGAATTCTGGTTTTCTCAGGGTATATGCCCAGTAGTGGGATTGCTGGGTCATATGGTAGTTTTTTTTTTAATTGCACACATGTCTATAAACCTAATAAATATATTTTTTCTTTTTTTTATACAGCATGTTCTTTTTTTTTTTTTTTCTTGTGGTACGCGGGCCTCTCACTGCTGTGGTCTCTCCCGTTGCAGAGCACAGGCTCCGGACACGCAGGCTCTGCAGCCATGGCTCACGGGCCTAGCCGCTCCGCGGCATGTGGGATCTTCCCAGACCGGGGCACGAACCCGTATCCCCTGCATCAGCAGGTGGACTCTCAACCGCTGCACCACCAGGGAAGCCCAACAGCAGGTTCTTATTAGTCATCAATTTTATACACATCGGTGTATACATGTCAATCCCAATCGCCCAATTCATCACACCACCACCACCACCCCCCGCGGCTTTCCCCGCTTGGCGTCCATACGTTTGTTCTCTACATCTGTGTCTCAACTTCTGCCCTGCAAAGCGGTTCACCAGTACCATTTTTTAAGGTTCCACATATATGCGTTAATATATGATATTTGTTTTTCTCTTTCTGACTTCACTCTGTATGACAGTCTCTAGATCCATCCATGTCTCAACAAATGACCCAATGTCTTTCCTTTTTATGGCTGAGTAATATTTCATTGTATATATGTATCACATCTTCTTTATCGATTAGTCTGTCGATGGGCATGTAGGTTGCTTCCATGACCTGGCTATTGTAAACACTGCTGCAATGAACATTGGGGTGATGTGTCTTTTTGAATTGTGGTTTTCTCTGGGTATATGCCCTGTAGTGGGATCCCTCGATCATATGGTAATTCTATTTTTAGTTTTTTAAGGAACCTCCATACTGTTCTCCATAGTGGCTGTATCAGTTTACATTGCCACGAACAGTGCAAGAGGGTTGCCTTTTCTCCACACCCTGTCCAGCATTTGTTGTTTGTACATTTTCTGATGATGCCCATTCTAACTGGTGTGAGGTGATACCTCATTGTAGTTTTGATTTGCATTTCTCTAATAATTAGTGACGTTGAGCAGCTTTTCATGTGCTTCTTGGCCATCTGTATGTCTTCATTGGAGAAATGTCCATTTAGGTCTTCTGCCCATTTTTGGATTGGGTTGTTTGTTTTTTTAATATTGAGCTGCATGAGCTGTTTATATATTTTGAAGGTTAATCCTTTGTCTGTTGATTTGTTTGCAAATATTTTCTCCCATTCTGAGGGTTGTCTTTTCATCTTGTTTATGGTTTCCTTTGCTGTGCAAAAGCTTTGAAGCTTCATTAGGTCCCATTTGTTTATTTTTATTTTTATTTCCATTACTCTAGGAAGTGGATCAAAAAAGATCTTGCTGTGATTTATGTCAAAGAGTGTTCTTCCTATGTCTTCCTAGAGTAATGGAAATAAAAATAAAAATAAACAAATGGGACCTAATGAAATTTCAAAGCTTTTGCACAGCAAAGGAAACCATAAACAAGATGAAAAGACAACCCTCAGAATGGGAGAAAATATTTGCAAACAAATCAACAGACAAAGGATTAACCTTCAAAATATATAAACAGCTCATGCAGCTCAATATTAAAAAAACAAACAACCCAATCCAAAAATGGGCAGAAGACCTAAATGGACATTTCTCCAATGAAGACATACAGATGGCCAAGAAGCACATGAAAAGCTGCTCAACGTCACTAATTATTAGAGAAATGCAAATCAAAACTACAATGAGGTATCACCTCACACCAGTTAGAATGGGCATCATCAAAAAATGTACAAACAACAAATGCTGGACAGGGTGTGGAGAAAAGGCAACCCTCTTGCACTGTTCGTGGCAATGTAAACTGATACAGCCACTATGGAGAACAGTATGGAGGTTCCTTAAAAAACTAAAAATAGAATTACCATATGATCGAGGGATCCCACTACAGGGCATATACCCAGAGAAAACCA
>NC_041220.1:109441943-109448594 GCF_002837175.3 Physeter macrocephalus
CGATTCGAGACGTCTCGAATCCATTTTGAGTTTATTTTTGTGTATGGTGTTAGGGAGTGTTCTAATTTCATTCGTTTACATGTAGCTCCCCAGTTTTCCCAGCACCACTTATTGAAGAGACTGTCTTTTCTCCATTGTATATCCTTGCCTCCTTGGTCATAGATTAGTTGACCATAGGTGTGTGGATTTACCTCTGGGTTTTCTATCTTGTTCCATTGATCTATGTTTCTGGTTTTGTGCCAGTACCATATTGTCTTGATTACTGTAGCTTTGTAGTATAGTCTGGAGTCCGGGGGCCTGATTCTCCATACAAATTTTAAGATTTTTTGTTCTAGTTCTGTAAAAAGTGCCATTTATAAATTGATAAAGATTGCATTGAATCTGTAGACTGCTTTGGGTAGTATATTCATTTTCACAATATTGATTCTTCCAATCCAAGAACATGGTATATCTCTCCATTGTTTTTCCGAGGTCCTGGATCATCTTCACTATCATTATTCTGAATTCTTTTTTGGAAGGTTGCCTATCTCCACTTCATTTAGTTGTTTTTCTGGGGTTTTATCTTGTTCCTTCATGTGGTACATCACCCTCTGCCTTTTCATCTTGTTTATCTTTCTGTGAATGTGGTTTTTGTTCCACAGGCTGCAGGATTATAGTTCTTCTTGTTTCTGCTGTCTGCCCTCTGGTGGATGAGGCTATCTAAGAGGCTTGTGCAGGTTTCGTGATGGGAGGGACTGGTGGTGTGTAGAGCTGGGTGTTGCTATGGTGGGCAGAGCTCAGTAAAACTTTAATCCACCTGACTGCTGATGGGTGGGTCTGGGTTCCCTCCCTGTTGTTTGTTTGGCCTGAGGCTACCGGACAGTGGAGCCTACCTGGGCTCTTTGGAAGGGCTAGTGGCAGACTCTGGGTGGGCTCAAGCCATGGAGTACTTCCCAGAGCTTCTGCTGCCAGTGTTCTTGTCCCCACGGTGAGCCACAGCCACCTCCCGCCTCTGCAGGAGACCCTCCAACACTAGCAGGTAGGGCTGGTTCAGTCTCCCCTGGGGTCACTGCTCCTTCCCCTGGGTCCCGATGCGCACAGTACTTTGTGTGTGCCCTCCAAGAGTGGAGTCTCTGTTTCCCGCAGTTCTGTTGAAGTCCTGCAATCAAATTCCACTAGGCTTCAATGTCTGATTCTCTAGGAATTCCTTCTCCCATTGCTGGACCCCCAGGTTGGTAAGCCTGACATGGGGCTCAGAACCTTCACTCCAGTAGGTGGACTTCTGTGGTATAAGTGTTCTCCAGTCTGTGAGTCACCCATCCAGCAGTTATGGGATTTTATTTTGCTGTGATCGTGCCCCTCCTACCATCTCATTGTGGCTTCTCCTTTGTCTTTGGATGTGAGGTATCTTTTTTGGTGAATTCCAGTGTCTTTCTGTCGATGATTGTCCAGCAGCTAATTGTGATTCCAGTGTTCTCACAAGAGGGAGTGAGAGCACATCCTTTTACTCCACCATCTTTGTTCAGGCCCTTCTTTGTCCCCACAGGAAGCTTTTATATAAAAGACATACAATGAAACACTCAGTCTAACTTGCGTTTCCTAACATGATGCTCTGTTTCAAACTTTAGTCTAATTTTACCCTTTTGACACTGGTGGTATTCTTAGAGAGAATAGGAAATTTAACTTTCAGGGTCTTTCCCTTCTTACTTGAAAATGTTTGTACCAACCAGGAAGGAGGTGTGACAATTATCACAGTATGTTTGAAGTGTGTGCACTGGTTCTTGTTTTGCTAAGAGACCAAAAATTTGCAATTTACTGTTTACGAATATTGCCAATAGGAAATACCCATATCATAAACTCTAAACAATATTATAAAAGTGGCAAGAGAAACAAAATCCTAGAGTCTACATAATCATATTTCTGCATGTTTTTAACATCAATTTGTGCAGAAGTTATCAATTTATAATGACTTGAATAAGATGTTGGGCAAAAACCATATGTTTCTTGGCCAAATATAATCAGTGTTAGTGATTCAATTAAGCTACATACCAGATGACATATTCCATGGCTTAATTTTTCAATTCTGCATCATATTTTTGCAAATTTATTACCATATCTAGCTGAATCAGATCTGTATCACCTGCTTAACTTTTGCTATCAATTATCTTAAAAATTATTTCACATTTGTGTATCTTGGAGATTCAGAAGTTATCCTTCAACAACACTTTCCTTTCATTAGGTGTACATTGTAGTCATAACATTATTATAATCTTTGCCCTATCCGAACACAAATTATTTCTGAGGAAACAGTGGATTGATGAATCATTTTACCCTAATATTAGGAAAATGGTTTCTCGTAAATACAGAAACTACAAGTGACACAAGTGCAAGATAATACTACACAAAATGGCAGGAGATTTTTTTTAAAAAGCAGTCATACATACTTCATAATAAACAAATAAAATTTGATCAGTTAAAGCTGTACAAATATATGAGACCAGGACATTATTAGTAAAAGCAATAGCAGGTAAAAATCTAGAAAATAATCTTTGTTCTCTCATGATACCTGACCTCCAAATGTATCAATACAAAGCCTCAAGTAGCAGGGATGCTTTTTAATTGGAGTGTTCACCCGTTGATTCATTGGCTTTGGTGTAAGTACATGTGGCACTCAGAGTATTGTTTGGAAAAGGCATTGATTATGGTCTCCGACTTTTATTAAATACTCGCACATTATTTCATTTGATCCTTGCAACAATCATATATATAGGGCTATTAGAATATCAATTCAGGTTGGGGGGGGGTCTCACATATTTTTTAAGAAACTTAAAGGAAATTATCAAAGAAATAATAAAAGAACATTTCCAGAACTTAAAACATGAGTTTTCACATAGAAAGTGTCCCATAGTACAAAAGATAAACTGTAAAATATTAAATCACATCACTGTGAATTTTTTAACATTAGGCATAAAATAAAAGACCCCCAAATAAAAGCAATACTTGTCTCAGGCAAAAGCTCGAGTATCTAAAACAAGTAAGAATTTTTAACTTCACTAGAAGATGGTAGAGCAATACCTATACATTCTGCAATAAAAAATTTTAAAATCTTGAATTCTACACCCAAAGTCATTACTAATGGTGAAGTAGAACAAAAGAAAGTTAAAATGTATACTTCAAAAAGTACTCCATTCAGGCAAGGGAACAGACTCAAAATTAGGAACTGAGGAAACAGATACCCAAGCCATGAAAGTGTTGAGGGAAGTTCCTAGTTTGATGGTTTCAGGACAGCATAGAATTCAGATTGAAAAAGAAATAAGAAATGTTCCAGAAAAAAAAGATATTTAGTGGGGAAAATGGAGCTGATTCATGCAAAAGAATAAAATTCTCATTAAAAATCTGATGTGTAAGGAAGTTGTTTCTGACAGATGTGATAAAGCCTATAGAACTGATAAAACAGTTGAAGCATTTGGAAATATTTCATATTTGAAAACAGATATTAAAAATCTACTGGAATAGATGGAGAAAGAATATCAATCACAATATATACAAACAAGTAGATGAAACACAAACAGCTAGTAGCTTCTGGATGTTATGTTCACTGTATATGTTCACAAATGAAATGTAACACAAAACTACTGGATTTAACAGTGAACGACATTTGCATAATCATAACAATATAAAATCTGTCTGAATTAACTAAATATTACGAATAGATGACAGTATAGAGGGAAACTGAAGGGAGATAATGATGCAAAAGAGCTCAATCCTTCTCTACCTTAACAGGAAGACAATTGGTGAATCAATAAATAGTAGTACAAATGTACTAGTCTAAAAAAGGATAAAGAGTGAAAACCAGGAGTTGCAAGTATTGGCCTTTGTAAAACAGAAATAGGGATGGAGATGGGTGGTACTAAAACTATCAACATCCTCTATTGTTGTATTTAAATTACACACCGTGTAACAACTGGAGAATTAGCCAAAGTGCTCATCTTTTATAAAGTCTTTGTTCCAAAATTCATTCTAGCAGATGAATTTCAATAATTTTGCCATCCAATGTGTATTATGGTCTTAATAATAGCTAGCTTGCTAACTTGTTAGATAATATTTGAGGCTTAACCATTTCTGTAAAATTTTAGTAGTATAACTGCATCATTCAGTACCATATAGACATTATAGTACCATGGTAACCCCCCCCACACACACACATACACACACACACACACACACACACACACAGTTTATAGTGTCACTTGCTATCATGCATTTTCTGCATCTATAGGATGCTTGATTTCAGAAATAGAATGTCATTTTATCCTACATAATGCATAAGATATGGTTAAGAATCATTGAAATCATTTTTTTAGTCTGGATTTTGTATTATATTGCTTTCAAATTTCCTGATAAATTTTTCTGTTATATTTCTATCTCAAAGTGAATAGTGTTAATGACTTTTAATGACCCGTGTCTGTAATGTAAAATGTCATGTTCTTTGGAATAGATCAAATTATCGGTCATTTCCATTACACTTTAATTTGGACAGTTTATATTTCATTTGCAATTTTAGGTGCATGTGGATGGTTGTTGCTGTAAGGTTTGTGTTAAGGTCGCCCAAATTAAACGCATTCATTTAATCAAAGTCTTGTATTATCACTGCTTACACACACATATTAACTCTATTGGCCCCAATAACTTCTTCGGCTTCTCTGTAATTGTTATAAAGCTTATCCTGCTGACAGCATAGAGATTTCTAATCTTTCGTTTGCATTAAATCTATAGCATTGTGACTTTTAATGGTGAGGAAACCTTACCTGACAGAAATCATTCTTCCATATGTACCATGTAAAATCTTATTCATATCAAACTTGATTTGCCCTTCATGAATCATGTTTTGTGTATGTATTTAAAGATGATGAGCAGAGTGAGGAACACTCATTCTATGAGGCCACCATCACCCTGATACCAAAACCAGACAAAGACGTCACAAAGAAAGAAAACTACAGGCCAATATCACTGATGAACATAGATGCAAAAATCCTCAACAAAATACTAGCAAACAGAATCCAACAGCACATTAAAAGGATCATATATCATGATCAAGTGGGGTTTATCCCAGGAATGCAAGGATTCTTCAATATATGCAAATCAATCAATGTGATACACCATATTAACAAACTGAAGGGTAAAAAACCATATGATCATCTCAAAAGATGCAGAAAAAGCTTTCGACAAACTTCAACACCATTTATGATAAAAACCCTCCATAAAATAGGCATGAGGAAACTTACCTCAACTTACTAAAGGCCATATATGACAAACCCACAGCCAACATCGTTTGCAATGTTGAAAAACTGAAACCATTTCTTTGCAGATGACATGATACTATACATAGAGAATCCTAAAGACACTGCCAGAAAACTACTAGAGCTAATCAATGAATTTGATAAAGTAGCAGGATACAAAATTAATGCACAGAAATCTCTTGCAGTCCTATACACTAACGATGAATAATCTGAAAGAGAAATTAAGGAAACACTCCCATTTAACACTGCAACAAAAAGAATAAAATACCTAGGAATAAACCTACCCAAGGAGACAAAAGACCTGTATGCAGAAAAGTATAAGACACTGATGAAAGAAATTAAAGATGATACCAACAGATGGAGAGATATACCGTGTTCTTGGATTGGAAGAATCAACATTGTGAAAGTGAGTATACTACCCAAAGCAATCTACAGATTCAATACAATCCCTATCAAACTATCAATGGCATTTTTCACAGAACTAGAACAAAAATTTTCGCAGTTTCTTTGGAAGCACAAAAGACCCCGAATAGCCAAAACAAACTTGAAAGAGAAGAACAGAGCTGGAGGAATCAGGCTCCTGGACTTCAGACTATACTACAAAGCTACAGTAATCAAGACAGTATGGTGCTGGCACAAAAACAGTAATATAGATCAACGGAACAGGGTAGAAAGCCCAGAGGTAAACCCACGCACATATAGTCACCTTATTTTTGATAAAGGAGGCAAGAATATACAATGGAGAAAAGACAGCCTCTTCAACAAGTGGTGCTGGGAAAACTGGACAGCTACATGTAAAAGAATGAAATTAGAACTCTCCCTAACACCACACACAAAAATAAACTCAAAATGTATTAAAGACCTAAATGTAAGGCCAGACACTATAAAATTTTTAGAGGAAAACATAGGCAGAAGACTCTATGACATAAATCATAGCAAGATCCTTTTTGACCCACCTCCTACAGAAATGGAAATAGAAACAAAAATAAACAAATGGGACCTAATGAAACTTAAAAGCATTTGCACAGCAAAGGAAACCATAAACAAGATGAAAAGACAGCCCTCAGAATGGGAGAAAATATTTGTAAATGAAGCAACTGACAAAGTATTAATCTCCAAAATTTACAAGCAGCTCATGCAGCTCAATACCAAAAAAAACAAACAACCCAATCCAAAAATGGGCAGAAGACCTAAATAGGCATTTCTCCAAAAAGATATACAGATTGCCAATAAACACATGAAAAGATGCTCAACATGACTAATCATTAGAGAAATGCAAATCAAAACTACAATGAGGTATCACCTCACACCAGTGAGAATGGCCATCATCAAAATATCTACAAACAATAAATGCTGGAGAGGGTGTGGAGAA
>NC_041220.1:109448999-109450640 GCF_002837175.3 Physeter macrocephalus
AAGTAAGTAAGAAAGAGAAAAACAAATACTGTATGCTAACACATGTATATGGAATCTAAAAAAAAAAAAGGTCATGAAGAACCTAGGGGCAGGACGGTAATAAAGACGCAGACAAGGAAGGGTAAGCTGGGATGAAGTGAGAGGGTGGCATGGACATAAATACACTACCAAATGTAAAATAGATAGCTAGTGGGAAGTAGCTGCATAGCACCGGGAGGTCAGCTCAGTACTTTGTGACCACCTAGAGGGGTGGAATAGGGAGGGTGGGAGGGAGATATGGGGATACATGTATATGTAAAGTTGATTCACTTTGTTTTAAAGAAGAAACTAACACACCATTTTAAAGCAATTATACTCCAATAAAGAGGTTAAAAAAATAATTAAAAAAAAATAAAGATGATGAAACTCAGAGTGGTGTACAACCATTGCAATGTCATGTAATGATACTGGTATGTATGTCCATAATTTCATTGCATCATTCTGTCACTACTACCACCACCTTCCTAGTCAAATCTGCCATTGCTCCTCATTGGACTACCACAACAGCTTTCTCACTGTTTTATGGAAACCTACAGACAGTTTCTGCATGTGCTGTTCCCTGTGCTCAGAAACTCTTCCTTTCCTTTTCCACCTGGTCATGTCTGACTTACTGTTCTCATCTCAACTCAGGGGTCATCTCCTGTTCTCCTTGGCTTGGTAAAACACCTCTACTACAGGATCTCTTGCTGTTTGCTATTTTGCAATTTCTTTGTCCTAAGAACATTTTGTCAATTTTAACAAACGTCTGTATATTCCATGTGTGCAGGGATTAGTTTGTGTTTACTCACCACATAAAGTTAATACATATTCATTGAATCAATGATTGATAGTTTAGTTTAATAATTACGTTATAATTGATAATATGTGTCTTGGTTCTTAATCTTAGTTAAAGTGTGGCATTGTTTTAACTTACTATTGTAGGCAAATAAATTGAATTTTTTCCTAATATCCAGACAAAATAAGCATCTATTACAAACTCAGACCTTATGGATCTCCTTTATTTTTGTCATCCCCCTAATATCCTACACTACATGATATTCATTAAAACCTTTCTATTTAAGAGGTAAGCGTCCTGAAAACATAACTGGAATACATCAGTTTTGTCTTCAAAGAAGACCAAGCTGTGACCTTGACAACCATTCAAAGCACTAGCCACCCACCTCCAGACCTGAACATACTGTGATCAAGGAGCAAGGTAGGGTTTTTATAATGGGCCAGAAGTAAATAGATGATTGAATTATTGCCATTCAGCAACTAGCCACTGAGCGAGCACTGCAGTATCTTCTGTGAGGATAAAGAAATGAATCAAAATAGATATCTTCTCCTCACAAAGCTTACAGCTTTGCGGAAGAAATAAGAGAGATTCATAAAAATAAGAATATACATTAGCAAGTGATATACGTGTCCTGTTATCTGAGAACCAGATGTTAATGTTTTTACTTCTCCTTTCTGAAAATTTTGTTTTAGCAAAAATTACATTTCCGGTTTCAGAAGTTTGGGGACTCTTCCAGGCTAAAAATAAGATACAAATATATGCCTCCCCTAAAACTTGTCCCGCCCTCTACATTCTACATTCTGGAATATTGTCAATCTTCTCTGTGT
>NC_041220.1:109457474-109467581 GCF_002837175.3 Physeter macrocephalus
TTTGTAGTGAGGTGGATGGACCTAGAGTCTGTCATACAGAGTGAAGTAAGTAAGAAAGAGAAAAACAAATACTGTATGCTAACACATGTATATGGAATCTAAAAAAAAAAAAGGTCATGAAGAACCTAGGGGCAGGACGGTAATAAAGACGCAGACAAGGAAGGGTAAGCTGGGATGAAGTGAGAGGGTGGCATGGACATAAATACACTACCAAATGTAAAATAGATAGCTAGTGGGAAGTAGCTGCATAGCACCGGGAGGTCAGCTCAGTACTTTGTGACCACCTAGAGGGGTGGAATAGGGAGGGTGGGAGGGAGATATGGGGATACATGTATATGTAAAGTTGATTCACTTTGTTTTAAAGAAGAAACTAACACACCATTTTAAAGCAATTATACTCCAATAAAGAGGTTAAAAAAATAATTAAAAAAAAATAAAGATGATGAAACTCAGAGTGGTGTACAACCATTGCAATGTCATGTAATAATACTGGTATGTATGTCCATAATTTCATTGCATCATTCTGTCACTACTACCACCACCTTCCTAGTCAAATCTGCCATTGCTCCTCATTGGACTACCACAACAGCTTTCTCACTGTTTTATGGAAACCTACAGACAGTTTCTGCATGTGCTGTTCCCTGTGCTCAGAAACTCTTCCTTTCCTTTTCCACCTGGTCATGTCTGACTTACTGTTCTCATCTCAACTCAGGGGTCATCTCCTGTTCTCCTTGGCTTGGTAAAACACCTCTACTACAGGATCTCTTGCTGTTTGCTATTTTGCAATTTCTTTGTCCTAAGAACATTTTGTCAATTTTAACAAACGTCTGTATATTCCATGTGTGCAGGGATTAGTTTGTGTTTACTCACCACATAAAGTTAATACATATTCATTGAATCAATGATTGATAGTTTAGTTTAATAATTACGTTATAATTGATAATATGTGTCTTGGTTCTTAATCTTAGTTAAAGTGTGGCATTGTTTTAACTTACTATTGTAGGCAAATAAATTGAATTTTTTCCTAATATCCAGACAAAATAAGCATCTATTACAAACTCAGACCTTATGGATCTCCTTTATTTTTGTCATCCCCCTAATATCCTACACTACATGATATTCATTAAAACCTTTCTATTTAAGAGGTAAGCGTCCTGAAAACATAACTGGAATACATCAGTTTTGTCTTCAAAGAAGACCAAGCTGTGACCTTGACAACCATTCAAAGCACTAGCCACCCACCTCCAGACCTGAACATACTGTGATCAAGGAGCAAGGTAGGGTTTTTATAATGGGCCAGAAGTAAATAGATGATTGAATTATTGCCATTCAGCAACTAGCCACTGAGCGAGCACTGCAGTATCTTCTGTGAGGATAAAGAAATGAATCAAAATAGATATCTTCTCCTCACAAAGCTTACAGCTTTGCGGAAGAAATAAGAGAGATTCATAAAAATAAGAATATACATTAGCAAGTGATATACGTGTCCTGTTATCTGAGAACCAGATGTTAATGTTTTTACTTCTCCTTTCTGAAAATTTTGTTTTAGCAAAAATTACATTTCCGGTTTCAGAAGTTTGGGGACTCTTCCAGGCTAAAAATAAGATACAAATATATGCCTCCCCTAAAACTTGTCCCGCCCTCTACATTCTACATTCTGGAATATTGTCAATCTTCTCTGTGTCTATGAATCCCCTGCATCTTCAAATTAAAATTGATTGCTCTCATGAAATTGTGTCTGCCCACTGTTTTACATTAATAAGTGAATGATATATTCTTTTAATTACGTTTGCCAATGTGAATTTTATAAAAGACATTCTCTCCTCCCCTTCATAATCCTTTCTTATATGTTTTCAGGGTAAATGCTGGAGGGGCTCCAATTTTGAAGTGTTGAATTATCAAGTAAAATCATAAGAGCAATTTATAAAAGAAATAGCTGGAAATTAAAATACAACAACTGCTTAAGGTAAAATTCGTGGGGGAACTCTCTTGTCACCGCTCTGAGACCCTGCAGAACAGATGGAACTGACTCTTCCGCTTCTGTGTAGGTACCTGCTGTTTAATTACACCGTAATTAATTAAAGGAAAGACTCCTGTGTGGTTTCAGTAGTAGGGAGCAGGAGGGCAGTCAGAAAGAAACACTTGAATTCAAAATAATTCAAGATTAAAACTAATAAGCTCAGGAAAGCACTTACTATTTACTCATTGTGGTCATTTTCCAAAAGCAATTATTACAGCAACAAATAGACTCCCTCAGTACCCGCCCCCAAATACATAGTATGTTCTTTTTTCAATAACTAAACTTCATGAGTATCTTACTAGTGTTTTATGGTTCCGTAATAAATATTTAGAAAATATATGAAGACTTTTAGGACTATAGCAACCACATAAAGTTAAATCTCAATATGTATTTCTTTAGCGGTTATTTCTTTTAAAAAACCGTTACAATCTTTGTTTTCAGAAACTTGTTCAGAAAATACTACTTCCAGTCTTGAGGTTTTACCCAGTTATCTTCTCAGCTGACTGCTTGTAAAAATGGCGGGTAAATATAATGGTAACATAGCCAGACGAATGGGATGGTAATGGAGCGGCATCATACTAATATAGGTGTGCAGTAACAATTCCTGGCCTTGCCATCTGCATTCTGTCCCTGTGTGTTTGCATGTGTATGCACACTTGTTTTTCTGGCTTTCTGATTTTTCTTTCTTGACCACAGTTGTCACTGGAGTGTTGCAAAACTTTTGGCTTAACTGTATGAAGAAAGATGGAAAGGCACCTTTTGTAGAAAACCAATCAACACGTAAAAAGAACACATTAGATAGGGCTGTGTAGATGTTTATTCATGTGTTTGATGTGTCATCAGTGGATACAGCAACCCATGAGTCCAAGAGACACTTGCTAAAATGAGTCTTGTATCCATCAACTTTCCTTTACATGTGGCTTGGAAACATTAACATATTTATTTGTTTTATTATTTCCTTATTGATTGAGGAGACTTCATAAAGTAGTAAGAAATCCAATCCCACACAGCTTCCAATGCAGTTGTAGGGCCTAAGTCAGTTTAGTAAGCTAGATAAAAACACTTACACCAGGTCTGGATCTACAGTAAGATTACAAGCAATCGATTTTAGTTTTCTTTATTACTATAGGCTTATATTTGGGGGTTATAAAGCATAAAATTATTGAAACTGAAATACATTACTGCTGTAGGAAAATTATTTGAGATCACTCATTAATATGAGTTATGGGTACTATTAGTGATTTAGGTAGATGGAGCCTCAAGAGTTCTCTTCCGCTCCGTATAGAAACCTGGAAGGAAGTTAAGCTTTTACATTAATGTGAATTCGAAACATTCAATATACAATCTCTTATTAAAAGAAATATTAATCAAGAGTTACTTTCCCTGCCTATGAATATATTGCACGTAGATTATTACTCAGAACCCCAGGATAACAGTTCACTACTGTATCAAGTATATCCATTTTTGGACACAATCTTGGCTGACCACTCTATGGTATACTATATGATACACAGTTACAGAAAGAAGAAATTACCAGGTGAGTTATTTGACTGTTAGCATTTTGATTAATCCTTTTAAAAAAATATGTCTTTTTTGAGACTTCCCTGGTGGTCCAGCGGTAAAGAATCTGCCTTCCAAAGCGGGGGATACAGGTTTGACCCCGGGTTGGGGAACTAAGATCCCACATGCCATGGGGCAACTAAGCCCGCATGCCACAACTACTGAGCCCGTGCGCTGCAATGAAGAGCTCACGTACCACAACAAAAAAGATCTCTCATGCCTCAAAAAAGATCATGAGTGCTGCAGCTAAGGCCCAACACAGCCAAACAAATAAATAAAATAAATAATAAAATAAAATGAATAAATATTTTTAAAAAATATGTCTTTTTGGGCTTCTCTGGTGGCGCAGTGGTTCAGAATCCGCCTGCCGATGCAGGGGTCACGGGTTCGTGCCCCGGTCCGGGAAGATGCCACATGCCGCGGAGCGGCGGGGCCCGTGAGCCATGGCCGCTGAGCCTGCGCGTCCGGAGCCTGCGCTCCGCAACAGGAGAGGCCACGACAGTGAGAGGCCCGCATACCAAAAAATATATATATATATATGTCTTTTTAAAACAGCATTATTCAGATATAATTGGTATACAAAAAAAACCTTCACATCTTTAATGTACACAATGTGATGAATTTGGACTTATGCAAACACCATAAAATCATCACCATGATCTAGGTAATTGACGTACATCTCCTTTAAGAGTTTCCTTGTGTTCCTTTGGTTGTTAACTATAGGTACAAAGTTGCACAGCAGATCTCTAGAACTTATTCATCTTGTACAACTGGAATGTTACATTCATTGAACAGCAACTTCTTATTTCTCCCTCCTTCCCTTAGTCCCTGGCAACCACCACTCTAGTCTCTGCATTTATAAACTTAACTATTTTAGATACTCTATATAATTGGCATAATGTAGTATTTGTCCTTCTGTGACTGGCTTATTTCACTTAGCACAATGTCCTCCAGGTTCATCCATATTGTCACATATGACAGGATCTCCTTCTTTTTTAAGGCTGAATAATATTCCATTACATGTGTATACTACATTTTCTTATCCGTTCACCTGTGATTACTTCTTAACTTCCTAACAGCTTGGTATTATTTTATGCTTTGTCTTTCGAAAGTGAAAAGGAGAAACAGCCTATGTTGGAGAAAGTCACAAATGAAGAACAATAGAAAACAGTATACAATGAAATGCTAATTTGCTGATTAAAGTATTGATATGGATATGTCCAGATAATTGATCACCACATCCTTTGTCTCATAGAATGCTGTTGGTGATTTTTTAATGAATTATCTGTTTTGTTCTTATTAATGGAATTCTAAGCAGGAAGTATACCATGGTCTAGAAGGAGATCAGATTGACAACTGTTAGGATAAATACATTGGTGATGCAAAAATAATACGAGTGGAGAGAACAAAATAGAGCTACGTTGTTTTATCCCCCTCTTCCAGGCAAGATCCAAAATTATATGCGTTTCTGAGGACACGTGTAATAATAATGTCAATATTAAAATATTTATACATTCTATGTTTCCCTTTTTTTTTTTTTAGAGCTCTGACAATTTTAATATCTTAACAAGATATCTAGGTACCTGCCCAGTCTCAGGCCCTGCAGATTACTTTGCCTGATTTTTAAATGACAGCTTCTTACCAAGGAACACTGCCAATCATGCTTTTCTGGAGCTTTGTTGTTATGTGCAGAACCTCTGATGGTTTTATAATGCAAAGCTCCCAGGGGAAAAGTGGTTAGGGTCTTTGTGCAGTTTTCTCCATGTACAGGTACCTATTTGGCTGGTGGTTCATTTCTCTTTGAAAAAAGAAACACTTTTTAGAGGAAGTCCAATGGTTCTTTGGGCTAAAATATGTACAAAAAGGCTTTTTAAGTTACAGCATTTGCAGCTTCAAACTAAACTTGTGTACTAGTAAATCTGATTTCTCTGCAAAATTTGTATAACTACTGATCTCTAGATAATGTTCACCAAATCAGGGATTCTCTCCTATCTTGGAGACAGTATTCTAAGAACTCTAGTTACGGGGGTGGGGGGTATTTGGTAGAGGAAGTGAGGGAAGTGGAGAGTCAGAGAAAGGAACAACCCAGAAAACAATAAAGAGAAACAGATCAAGAAGAAATTGTCTTTACACCTCCTTAAATCCTCTTCTTAATATCGTTTCTCTTATATCTGCTATTAACCAAGCCCAGAGTATCTTAAATACCTTTCATTATCAGCTCAGCATGGGCTGCTTCACCATGGTTTGAAGTGTTATATGATTTCTGAGCATAAACTGAGCTCTTCGAGTCTGACTTCAATGGATTTTTCATTTAATTTTTCCTTAGAAGACCACTCAGACGCTGCCTTTAGAACATAAAGGAGACCTTATCGGAGACTGGTTGTCGATAGTTTTATTTCCCAATTCCATTTTTTAAATGCATTCTCATAATATATTCAAGTATTTCAGATTCAGTCAAATTGCTTCTTCTTTGTAGTAGTGAGAAAAATTATTAATTTATTCTCATGGACGCCATGCAGATTTATATGGGAGCTGGTGGACCATGGGGGAGAAAGGTTTGTAGATTAAATAATTTTTTATTATGTCCCAGCGTGGGTGTAGAGAGTATACTAATTTACCACCTCTACCCTTTCAAATTAATCTTTTTTTTTCTGCCCCACTTAATTTTCCAGAGGGCTACCTTTTGAATTGTGTCACCCTGTTGGTTTCAACTAATGAGGAGGGCTGGCAAGAGATTGGAGGGTGGAGGAGAAAGGTATGGGGCTTTCCTCCCTGCACCTTTCCAACTTTAGAGCCTCACTTCTAGCAGTACCTGCATGCTTTCGTGACTATAGATCCTGCCGGCCCAGACTCAAGCCCTCACTGTGTTCTAGGAATGCACTTTCTCCCATTGCCCCATCAGTACTAGAGGCAGCCTTTCTCCATTGTTTGTAATCTCTGCTTGCTCCAGCAGATTCAGCTGGCTTCCTGAATCCTGCCCAAATCTCTGTAAATTGTCCCTCATGATTGTCTCTTTCTTTGAACCACTTATTTTGGATTTGTTTTCTGTTGGAGCCTTGACTGATGATAATAACAATAATATTAATACTAATATCTAGAACTTTCAGAATGCTTACCACATATTGGACATTATTCTAAATGTTTTAAATGTTCTATTTAATCGAATCATTTAACTATTCTGGGATATGTATCACTTGTCCCAGAAGATAAGTAATACTTATTATATGCATTTATAGAGATTAAATTGAGATTTGGAACGTGCATTATTGCCCAAGGTCTCCCCTGCTAGTTAGGGAGCATCAAGACTCTGAACTGAATCTGTTCGAGTCTGGAGCCCTTGCTTTTAACCACTCTGCAGTGCTGCCTAAAATGTGAGACTTCTGAGACTGTGCTTGTGGTTTAGGAGCAGCAAATCTATATCTTTGGCTGATGGTAAATAACCAGGTAAATAAGAAAAATAGAAGTAGTATCTAGTTCAGTTCCACAAATATCTGTTAAGTCATTACTATAGGTTCAGCATATTCTAGGTCTTGAGAATGTAGAGATAAAAATGTTCTGCTTGCAGGTAGACTTTGCTTACTTGAGAGGAGTATCAGATACCATAAACTCATAAATTAAATAATATTTTACATGTGAAAATATAAATATTTACAATATACAAAGGAAGAATATTGGGGCAGAATGGTGTGAATCTCTGGTGACCCTTTGGGATTTCATGTTCATTTAGTTGAAACATGTGCACTGACCATGGGGTTCCAGTGCTCCCAGGTGAACTGGGTTTACCCTGGGTATTTGTGGTGTTCATGCTTCTTGCTGGAGGTCATAGCCAGATGACTACCTGTGTCAACAAGACACACATTTCTTCTCTCCTCTAGCAATGACTTTGTTTATAGACTGAAGTTCTATGAGGACTAGACAGAATTTATAGAATTATATAATTCAGTTGGCTTACCTCCCAATTATACCCAGAGATAATAAGCAGTGGAATATCAAATAAAGGTTTATATTTTTTTGAATCCTTTATTCTCTTTGCTGATGTTAAAATACTAAGGCTTCAGTAGATTAAAAGTACCACATTTTGTCTGATATAAAACTCAGAGATTATAAGGTGCACCAGTATTTTTATATACCTTTAAAAAAGAAAAGGCAGTGTCATTAATCTGCAACACAGTGTGTTCTTCTCACTTAGAACTTGTATTTTATATTTATTGCAAGAGTGATTTTAGAATTAAACATTTTTACACAATTAACAGTCCTGGAAATACATAATAGGAGAATGTAAACAAAATAATTTGGCTAAGGTATTTCCAATTTCTTTACATTAAGAGATTGACTTTTTTGAATCCCCCTTTGACTGAGCTATCACTATCTGTATTTAGCTACACAAATTTTGGAGTTGGGAACTTTTCTCATCTCTAAAATAACAACAGTAATAGCTCCTCTTTCATGGGGTTGTTGCAATTCTTGAGTGAAATGAAATATGCAAAGTGGTTAGCATAGTGCCTGGTACATAATAAAAGCTCAATAAAATCAGTTATAATCTTGTTAGTGTTATTATATTCCTTTCAAGCAGCATCTAATACGTGGACTAAAAGTGGTGAAATAAATCTGTTAAGAGGCAGAAAGTCATTCTATCTCACTATGCTCCACCTGAATGCTCTAGACTGTGAACTATTTTGGGATGACAGCTACAATGAAAGCCAGACCAGCTGTTTGACCAGTTAAATCAATAACTTCCCTCAATCTGAAAGAGCTCCTTTGTAAAAAATGAGGACCATAAACACTTATCCTATATCTACACTGTAGAACTGAGAGAAAGGTAACAAAGAAATGTGAACACACTTTCTAGCCTTTGAACCAATATATAATGGTCCTCTATTACGAATATCAATTTCATAAATACTGACTGACGGATTAAGTCTATTCTGAAAGAGAGGAAGACAGAACGTTGCATTCATTTTCCGGAAATACCACGCATTATTTTCCTGGAACCTCAAAATAAAGACTCAAGAGTGAAAACAACAGGATTTTAATTTTTTCCCCAGCACCCTCCAGTTAAGTGCCAAACCTTGTCGTGTTCAAAATCATTTTTCTGGTATAACCTCTGTAATCATGGGGCAGTGCCTGTGGCAAAAAGCACCCTCTAAATTAAGATGCAAATCAGAAGGTTCTAAGTAACAGCGAACAATATTCAGAGATGCCTTTGCATTGCAGCTCACAGTGCAGAGGATCTGAGGACAGCAACTGTGTGTCCTGACACTGTCAGTCCCATGAAGGTGTGAAGGCCATGTTCGGTCCCCGTGCACTCCGACCATTGATGGGTGTGCACGTCTCATTTTGTATGTCTTACATGTTGAGTTCACCTGAACGCAGGGGGTTGCCATGTACAAGCTCTGTAGGCTGTTTCTCATGTTTAAGCTATTGAAAATTATCTTTTTATAAAAGGGTGTGCACGTCTCATTTTGTATGTCTTACATGTTGAGTTCACCTGAACGCAGGGGGTTGCCATGTACAAGCTCTGTAGGCTGTTTCTCATGTTTAAGCTATTGAAAATTATCTTTTTTTAAAAAATTGGGGTATAGTTGTTTTACAATGTTGTGTTAGTTTCTACTGTACAGTGAAGTGGAGTTCCCTGTGCTATACAGCATGTTCTCATTAGGTATCTGTTTTATACATATTAGTGTATATATGTCAGTCCCAATCTCCCAATTCATCCTACCTCCTCTTTCCCCCCTTGGTGTCCATATGTTTGTTCTCTACTTCTGTGTCTCTATTTCTGCCTTGCAAACAGGTTCATCTGTACCATTTTTCTAGATTCCACATATATATGTTAATATATGATATTTGTTTTTCTCTTTCTGACTTACTTCACTCTGTATGACAGACTCTAGGTCCATGCACATCTATACGAATGACCCAAGTTTGTTCCTTTTTATGGCTGGATAATATTCCATTGTATACATGTGCCACATCTTCTTTATCCGTTCATCTGTTGATGGGCATTTAGGTTGCTTCCATGACCTGGCTGTTGTAAATAGTGCTGCAATGAACACTGGAGTGTATGTGTCTTTTTGAGTTATGGTTTTCTCAGGGTATATGCCCAGTATTGGGATTGCTGTGTCATATGGTAATTCTATTTTTAGTTTTTTAAGAAACCTCCATACTGTTCTCCATAGTAGCTGTATCAATTTACATTCCCACCAATAGTGCAAGAGGGTTCCCTTTTCTCCACACCCTCTCCAGCATTTGTTGTTTGTAGACTTTCTGATGATGCCCCTTCTAACTGGTGTGAGGTGATACCTCATTGTAGTTTTATTTGCATTTCTCTAATAATTAGTGTAGTTGAGCAGCTTTTCATTTGCTTCTTGGCCATATGTGTGTCTTTTTTGGAGAAATGACTATTTACGTCTTCTGCCCATTTTTGGATTGGGTTGTTTGTTTCTTTAATATTGAGCTGCATGAGCTGTTTATATATTTTGGAGATTAATCCTTTGTCTGTTGATTCATTTGCAAATATTTTCTCCCAT
>NC_041220.1:109468980-109502444 GCF_002837175.3 Physeter macrocephalus
GTGGGCCATGGCCGCTGAGCCTGCGCATCCGGAGCCTGTGCTCCGCAACGGGAGAGGCCGCAGCGGAGGGAGGCCCGCATACCACAAAAATAAAATAAAATAAAAATACCCATTTCTCATAATGGATGGTTATGTGCAGAAATAACCAAGAGTGTTTAAAGGATTACTGGCAGAAATGAAGTGAATGCATGTGTCAGCCTCACAGTGGCACCTATACATTTCCCTGAATTTCATCTCAGTGAAATAAAATTTCAAGGAAATCTCAGGTGATTTCAGAGATGCTGTAGGATTTTTTTTTGGCCCTTTATTCTCTATATATCAATATAAAATTCTCTCCATTGAACTTTTGATTTGCATTTCTCTAATGATTAGTGATGGTGAGCATCCTTTCATGTGTTCGTTGGCAATTTGTATATCTTCTTTTGAGAAATGTCTGTTTAGGTCTTCCGCCCACTTTTTTATTGGGTTGTTTTTTTGTTTTTTTTTTTGCGGTACGCGGGCCTCTCGCTGTTGTGGCCTCTCCCATTGCGGAGCACAGGCTCCGGACGCGCAGGCCCAGCGGCCATGGCTCACGGGCCCAGCCGCATGTGGGATCTTCCCGGACCGGGGCACGAACCCGTGTCCCCTGCATCGGCAGGCGGACTCTCAATCACTGTGCCACCAGGGAAGCCCATGGGTTGTTTGTTTTTTGGTATTGCTCTGCATAAGCTGTTTGTATATTTTGGAAATTAATCCTTTGTCCGTTGATTCATTTGCAAATATTTTCTCCCATTCTGAGGGTTGTCTTTTCGTCTTGTTTATGATTTCATTTGCTGTGCAAAAGGTTTTAAGTTTCATAAGGTCCCATTTATTTATTTTTGTATTTATTTCCATTACTCTAGAAGGTGGGTCAAAAAATTTACTCCACCTTTCCAATTTTATCTTCAATAATTTATGAGGCTTTTATTTTTTCCCTAGAGAATAAGTACCATTGTTTTCTCCTCCCTTGATTGCTTTGAGAAAGAAATGGTAAGATGTTACTTAAAGATTGGTGCAAAATTGAAGAAGCCAACTCTTCCCTCCTTTTTTTCCACCCATCCCTATTTCTCCCATTTCTATTATATTTAGGGAAATGATTAAATAAGTACATAAATAAAAATCCTGTACCCAGCTAACACAGTTACTTCACAAATATTTTACCAAGAAAACTTTCATTTTAAAATGAATACACAAACAGACAAGTGATGTGTAATATTTATTTTAGCCTCATCTGATTTGCTAAATTTATAATACACTAATTCCTTTTAGGCCTCTGGCCATAAAAACTAGTATTTCCTGTCATGAATAGTGTATTCTTTTGCCCTGGAATGGGCATCTAAAAATACCCATTTCAGGGCTTCCCTGGTGGCGCAGTGGTTGCGCGTCCGCCTGCCGATGCAGGGGAACCGGGTTCGCGCCCCGGTCTGGGAGGATCCCACATGCCGCGGAGCGGCTGGGCCCGTGGGCCATGGCCGCTGAGCCTGCGCATCCGGAGCCTGTGCTCCGCAACGGGAGAGGCCGCAGCGGAGGGAGGCCCGCATACCACAAAAATAAAATAAAATAAAAATACCCATTTCTCATAATGGATGGTTATGTGCAGAAATAACCAAGAGTGTTTAAAGGATTACTGGCAGAAATGAAGTGAATGCATGTGTCAGCCTCACAGTGGCACCTATACATTTCCCTGAATTTCATCTCAGTGAAATAAAATTTCAAGGAAATCTCAGGTGATTTCAGAGATGCTGTAGGATTTTTTTTTGGCCCTTTATTCTCTATATATCAATATAAAATTCTCTCCATTGAACTTTTCTGCTTTTTTTTTTTTTTTTTTTGCGGTACGCGGGCCTCTCACTGCTGTGGCCTCTCCCGTTGCGGAGCACAGGCTCCGGACGCGCAGGCCCAGTGGCCATGGCTCACGGGCCCAGCCGCTCCGCAGCATGTGGGATCCTCCCGGACCGGGGCAGAAACCCGTGTCCCCTGCATTGGCAGGTGGACTGTCAACCACTGCGCCACCAGGGAAGCCCCTTTTCTGCTTTTGAAGTTGTTAACATCAGTGTATTTCCATTGAAGATAAAAAGAACTTTAAAAATTGCAGTATGACTTGCTTTGGAGTTTACATCCTAATATAAACTCACAAGAAGAAATATAACACATATATATTTACTTATAGGGAGCTTTTGAGTTAAGAAATATAACTCATTAGTCTTTTAATATCAGCAATTCCTGCATGCAATCAGTATTTACAAACAATTTACATTTTTATAAAGGTATTAGGATTGGTAAAGAAGGGACAAAAAAATTGGAAACTAAAATTTTAGGAGTAACTAAAGGTTTCAAATCAATCAGATATATTCCTAAAACTTTGTGCATGAAATAAGTTAATGTTAGATATGTGGCTGAATTTACAAAAATATTCTACTTCTTGTAAAATGATATCACTAACCAAATGATACAAGTAAATAACTCACATCTATAACTCCTGGATAAAAACCACTTATCAGATAAGTACAGCTTGTCTACTAAAATAAATTACCACACTTTCTCTGTTCTTATGTCTTTAATATTTTTTATTCCATAATAAAATGGTTTTATTTTATTATTCCTTGCGGGGTTTTTTTTGCCCTGATCTTTTAAATATATATGTAATATCCCCTATTTTAGGTTTATCTGATTGTTAAGTTAGTCACTAGTGTCTTTAATCTGTTAGTTATATCTAGAGGTTTTATCATATTTAGGATCAATTTGGAGGGGCAATATATCTATCTGTAAAGGTACTTTTGTGGATTCCCCTATAACAAGGGCTCATGAAATACATACCCCTGGTTTTCAAACTTATAAATTAATTTTTATCTTTACTTCCATTGTAAATTCCTCCATCAGCATTTCACCCTAATAATTTTAGCAAAATAGTTTTTTAAAAAATCGTTTCATTAGAGTCTTCAAATGGTGTTTTTCAATTGTCATATTTTCCTTCTACTTTTTAGCTATAATTCTCCTTAGAAAAACATTTAATCAACTGGTTGGTTAGCTTTTATTACAGTTTATGTAGAAAAATAATGATTAAGTATATATTCTTTTTCTTATTAATTAATTTTACAATGATGTTTTGGTGCTCTAGGAACCTTCAACGCTGACCAGAGAAAGTATTTTTCTTATTATTGTAAGTTCTTAGAACTTTATATATTTGATATGAATCAATCCTTACTACCTTAGCCACTTACCAGAAGGAAACTCAAATACTGCATGGAGGAAAAAAGTAACTTAAAGAATCAAATTATTCGTACATTTTTAAATATTCAATGGGAGATACCTAACCAAAAATAACCAGACATACAAAAACTCAAGATAACATAATCACAATTTAAAACAAATAAATAAAACATACAGTAGGAACAGATCCACAGGGTATTCAGGTAATAAATACAGTTAAAATCTGACTAAAATAAATATACTGTATATATCAAATGAAATATAAGATAATATTGAGAATTTTTGCAGAGAACTAGATGCATGAAAAATAACCAGTAGAAAATTTTAAATTATATACATAAATATAATTTTAAAAATTAAAATGCAAAATTCAGTGGAAGACTTTACAGAAGGTAAATATAAGTGAAGACAGAATTGCTAAACTAAAATAAGAGCAGAGAAAAATATCCAAACTGAAACATGAAGAGACAAAAATATGTAAAACACACACACATAAATATTAGGGTTGTCATAGTAGGATGGCTGCAGAAGTACCTAGGGAGCCTGAAGGCTTGCCATCAGGGCTGCTGCATTTTTTTCTAACATTTCTTTGTTCCATACATGGAATAAATTAATATGTGGGAAAATGTTAAAATCATTAGCAGTAACCAGCATTGCCTATTGATTGTTGACAGGGATTCTCCTCAAAATGTAGAAAGTGATTTCCCAGTGTGATTGACAGTATATGGACTGCAAGCTCCAGAGTATTCAACTTTAGCTTTGAAGTTAAGTTCCTTAAAAAAAAAAAAAAAAAGAAAAAGAAAAATATTTCTCACATTTTTACTGTGGTGATCAGCTATTCTAGACCTAGATTTTTCCAGAATTCTTTTCCCTGTAAGGTTGTTGGCAACAAGAAAAATTTATATAAGATTTGGAAAGTGGAAGGGAGGCAGCATCTGCTGTGTTTGTATAGTTGGTGCAGGTCACCAGACATTCCTGAAGCTCATGCATTTGGGACTGAACTGATGGCCTCTGCAACAGTCAGCCCTACAGCTCACACAGATTCCATTGGATCTCCTCCTTCAGCTTATTTTACCTTTGGGCCAGGTATGGGCAGATTGGAGGTAAAAGATGTCAGCTTCTTCAGAACTCCCACATTACCCAGGGTGGAGGTGGCGAGAGACAGATTCTAGTTCGTCTGCGATGATTCCAGTTTTCCCTACCTCCCCCTGCTTCACGTGCAACTGTTCTTCCTGATTACTGTCCCTGCTAACCTACGGTGACTTCTAATCCACCACCAGCTGAGAGGCAACAACTTCCTGTAAACTTTACCAAGAATTACATCTGTGGCATCTTTACAACAAATCTTATTCCATATTGCTAACCACATACTCCATATTGTGGTTTTGCTCCCTGCTAAAACCCTGACACTGAAATTGGTACTAAAGTGGTTCTAGAGAAATAAAAATGTAAGGATGTATTATCCAAATATTTTCTGGGATATCTGGAATTGATTCCCTGATCTTATTAAATTTAACTGCCTTAACAACCTTGTTGCAAATGGTAAAAGTGACACTGGTTGTCCATGCCATACAATGGCAAAGCAGTTAGTCAAATGATTATGAGGACACCTAAAATCAAGTGATTATGAAAGGCTATACTTTAGGTCGAGTGGTGCTGGTTTAGAACATTTTTGTGAAAATAAAGACCGTAAAGGAGTTTGTTGGTTACTTGAGAGTACACGGGAGAACTTGAAGGAAGAAAATGAGGACCATGGGGCTTTAATTTTCCACCTTAAACTGTGGATAAGAAAGCAGAGTTTTAGGACTTTGCCCTAAAATAAAGGCCCTTAGCCAGGCACGGGACCAAGATTTCTGAAAACCAAACCTCAAGTCTAATCATGAGAGTGCTACATTACAGTACAAAATTAATTTGAAAAATCACAAGGTTGCATGTGTTAAATGTAGGGCAATGACTGGGGAGGATTTTACCCTGAAAATGGAAAAGGGTAACCAGTTCTCATTGCTTGTAGACCTATAACCAGATTCAAGTTCTGGCAGGACCCAGGAGGTAGAAGGCAGATGAAAATCATCAGAGATTTACCACTCCAGATACGGGAATAGATCCTAAAGCTACTGGGGCAGGATGGAGGAAATATAATGTTGGGTCAGATTGAATTTGTTGATATGCTTGCATTAAGCATAGATTCTGGATTCAATAGGTTAGCTCTGGTGACTGGGAGTAACAGTTTTCTTGGAATAGCAACTAAACTTTGAACTCAAATATGGCCTACATGTTGAAGGCCATTTCAACAAATGAAGTTGAAATGCCATAACTTCCTTGGTGCAGTGTAGAGGAAGGCATCCAAAGGCTAAAGGAAATCAGAATTCTAGAGTGAACTTATCATGAAAGTCTCACCCACTCAATTTATTATATTTTTTGTAATGTCCAGAGATGATTTCCTTCACAAAAGCTATGAGAAATATATCCAGAAGGGAATTCTAGTATTCTTGAAGATCTCTGTTATTCTCCGTAGGCCAGGAATGACAGTGGAAACTACTACCATTGAATTGAGATCCTTGATTCAATAAGGATGATGTGTCCTATGATGGCAGGGACCAAGTTGCGGCATTTAATTTCCAGAGGCAATTATGGTCATTTATGAGTATGGTTGTAGCCACCATTTCAGATGTGATTTTGACGCTGGAGCAAACAGATATAATCTCCAGTACCTGGAATGCATCAATTAATGTAACAAATGCTACTTTGATTTATATACGCTATCTCTTTATTGGGAACTGTTTGCTTTCACCTTGCAGAGCCAGGAAAACAGCTTCACTGCCCTATACTAAGGCACTATCAGCTTCCTAGTCCAATATCATAACCTCATCCATAGATCCTTTGATGGCCTTTCCATTGCAGAACATCACTAAGTCATTCAATTAATGATAGAGTTCTCCTTGGACGTGGTGAGGAGGAGGAAGTAGCTTCTCTAGACACATTGATAATATCCATGTGTACCAGAGGAAAGGAGATAAATGCCATAAAAATTCAACAGTTTGCTGCTTCAGTGAAATTTCTAGAGTCCACATATCTGGAACACGTTAAGATAAGACTTTCAGGGTGAAGGGAAAAATGGTTGTATCTGGAAACCGGTTCATGCTTATGGAATTTATTCACTCCCATGGTCCTCATCATTCTGAAGCAACTAGCATAATAAAATAGTGAAAAAGCTTTTAGGAGATTCTGTTACTGGGCTAGATGGGCACATCAGCTTCTGGGGTTAGACTAACCCCCAAGATGTGGTATATGTTGTGACCGATATTTAGTGCTGTTTGTCCCACAGCAAACATTCATAACTCAGGAAACAAGGGATAAAATTTGGGGGTAACTCTCTTGCTCTTACCCCTAGTAAATGAACTATTAGTGAAAGTTTTACTTCCTGCCCTCATGTCTTTGGGCTTTGCTGCTTGATATGTCTTAGTTCCTCAGGAATGAACGCTCCCACCAGGGGATACAATTGCTTTTTAAACTAGAAGTAGAGACTGCCACATGGCCACTTTAGAATTCTCATGACAATGAATCCACTGGCAAAGAAGGGGATTACTATATTCTCTGAAATAAGTGATCCTGACTCTTCAGGGAAAATTAATTTGCTACCATGGGGTAAGAAGACATGCCTGGAATGAAGTAGATGCCTTGGGTACCCTCTTAGTGCCCCACGTTTTGTCATAAAGGAAATGGAAAACTACAAAGTACTCAATACAGGCAGGACTGCTAAAGCCCAGACCTTTCAGAAATGCAGGTTTGTGTCATGCTTGTAGGCAAGGAATCATGGCCTGCAATGGGGCTCACTGAAGGCAAAGGAAATACAGAAGTGTCACATTATATCTATCAGCTACACACTAAATACTTATGAGTGTTTCTTCCTTACTTTTATATGAATATGCGTGCATGAACTCATCAGTTCCTTTTTTTAAAATTCCATTACCACTATAATTTAATATAAACTGTGTTAATACTACTTAACTTTATTCAGCATTTAAAATATGCCTCAGTTCAATGAGAAGAAAAAGAGATAAAGTGACATGAGGACTTTTATCCTTTTTTGGAGAGAAGTTTAGTGTTTTTTTGGTCGTAAGAAGTTCACCGGCCTCATGTTAGTTGGAAGCATGACTTTGTTTTTATCTTTATTTGGGGATTAACTATGGTTGAGAGATACATATATCTCAAGTTGAAAAAGGTAAATTGGGTTGTTTTCCAATTTTGTCAACTTAGCTAAACTCACCAATATTTCGTAGAATTTCTTTCCCTTTATGGTTTCAGTTTAGAGTTGTGTTGAGAGTTTAGCTAAACTACTCCACAATATTGCTGCCACGGCATCCATTTTGTGTAGCCAAGTGGACTGCGGAAGGCCTTGAACTGATGGTAGGCCCACCTCCCACCCCTTAGCACATGGCCTAGAAAACAGAGTCACAAGTAAATGTGACGTGACTCCGGATATCCTGATATGACTCCCCAACTGCCCTTTTAAAAAGCCCTCTCCCCTGCCTCCTAGGGCCTTCCTCTTGTGCCCTATTAGAAAAGACGCCCCAGGAAGTTTACCAGAACTCCACCTTTTTTTGGTTTGACTTGATCAATCCAGGCTTAGCCTGGGAACACCAAAGCACTCCACCTGTGGACCCAGGTAAAGGCATGTGCGGCAAGTCCTGCCGCACTCCCTCTGTCTGCCCTCTGCCTTGACATCCCTGCGTGACCCCTGAAGGCACACCGCATACTTCCTCCAGGACCTGTGAATTACAAAATTCCCCATTTCTATTCCCTTATGGTCTTTTGTTGAACTCTGGCTTACCATCAACACCCTGGGGCACTACTTAACAAACATTAACTTTTTTTTTTTTTAACAACTTTATTGGAGTACTGTTGCTTTACAATGGTGTGTTAGTTTCTGCTTTATAACAAAGTGAATCAGTTAGTCATATACATATGTTCCCATATCTCTTCCCTCTTGCGTCTCCCTCCCTCCCACCCTCCCTATCCCACCCCTCTAGGTGGTCACAAAGCACCGAGCTGATCTCCCTGTGCTATGCGGCTGCTTCCCACTAGCTATCTATTTTACGTTTGGTAGTGTATATATGTCCATGTCACTCTATCACTTCATCCCAGCTTACCCTTCCCCCTCCCCATGGCCTCAAGTCCATTCTCTAGTAGGTCTGTGTCTTTATTCCCATCTTGCCCCTAAGTTCTTCATGACCTTTTTTTATTTTTTCTTAGATCCCATATATCTCACACCAGTCTGAATGGCCATCATCAAAAAATCTAGAAACAATAAATGCTGGAGAGGGTGTGTAGAAAAGGGAACCCTCCTGCACTGTTGGTGGGAATGTAAAGAACTACCTTATGACACAGAAATCCCACTACTGGGCATATACCCTAAGAAAACCATAATTCCAGAAAAGTCATGTACCACAATGTTTATTGCAGCTCTATTTACAATAGTTAGGACATGGAAGCAACCTAAGTGTCCATCAACAGATGAATGGATAAAGAAGATGTGGCACATATATACAATGGAATATTACTCAGCCATAAAGAGAAACGAAATTGAGATATTTGTAGTGAGGTGGATGGACCTAGAGTCTGTCATACAGAGTGAAGTAAGTCAGAAAGAGAAAAACAAATACCGTATGCTAACAAACATTAACTTAAATTCACAACGGGTTGGCTGCAAGAGAAATTTCTGTGAGATTTGGAAAGTAGGAGTATAAAACAGTCAATCCTCTCTGAAGGTCAAAGTTGGGCACCAGGCCACCAGTGAGGTGGGTTTTGCATGTGGTTAGTGAGGTCTTATTGGAGTGGAAAGTGCAGTCCTTTGAGCTACCAAAAATTTCCTCAAGCTTGTTTTGGGGCCAGGTGATGGTGCCATTTGGTGGCAAAGGGCATCAACTAAAAGCTTGAATTAAGAAATTTTTTAGCCAGAAGCACTAAAAGGCTTATGGTGGCCTTCTTTCCCATATGTCACTCAAAGTAAATACAATACTAATTGGTAAAGTAAACATAAATAACCCAAACTAAATTTTAATTATTTCTAAGATAATTATTTCAATAAATGAAAGCAATATATTAAATACAAAACTCTTTCAAATTGTCTCTATCCTGTCTCTCCTTTTGATGTTTCTGTACATGCTTAGTCTAACTGTTGGAAATTGTAGCAGATTGATTACAAAAATAGTTCTAATTTTTTCTCTCCATTTATCTACCACATTTACAATATGACAGTGCAGCTCCTTCCATGAAGAGGTGGAGTCTTCTTCCCATTCCTTGATTTTAGGCTGGACTCTTAACAAGCTTTGGCCAATAGATTACAGTGAATGGCACGGTGCCTGTCTTGAGCTTGGGTCTCTATTGTCCTTGTGCTGCCTCTCTCTCTCAGTGGTCTGTGCAAACCTGAGCTAGCCTGCTTGGGGATAAAGACCACGTGGAAGAGAGGCCAGTTGCCCCAGCTGAAGCTTCCAAAACCTGTTTAGCACTAGCGGACAGAAAACATGTGAGGGATCTCAGCCAACATCATCAGAACTGCCTACTTGACCCACAGCTGGCCAGGATGTAAGAATATGCCTAACCGAGACCAGAAAAATAATATCATACATAGACTCATGAGTGATAAAAATTGGTTTTTGTTTTAGGCCGCTGGGTATTGAAGTGGTTATACCTCAACAGCTGACTGATAAAGAAATCCAGCACTGGAAATTATAAAGCTGGAGTGTATATAGAGGAGGGTGATTAACCTATGAAGAGGTCTGAAAATCAAGCTGTATGAGAATGGATTGGAAGAATTAGGATATTTAGCATAGAGAGGAAGAATTTTAGGAATGACAGAGTGGTTCCCCCCAAATAATTGATGAACTGTTAATGTAAAAGGGGATTATATTCACCCAGTTTAAATTCAGAAGACAAAATGGTAAACATTGGCAGATATTAGGTGATGAGAGACATTGGAGTAGAATAAATAAATTGTAGAACTAGCTCAGATTTTTCTGGTAGGGATGGTGCCTCACAATGCAGTTAGTTTTTCTCATTAGATATGTTCACAAAGAGTGGATGACCATTTCACACGTTTGTTTCAAAATGCAATTTCCTCTTTGGCTTGGAGTTTTGACTAGGTGACATATAAGATTAGTTTTAATGCCAAAAATGTACGTAGGGTGAGATTTTTATGTTTTCCTTAATTAAATATACTTTTTATAAAGATTGGTATTCAAAAATTTATATTATTTAAATACCAATAATCTACTTGTTCGGTTTCTCATTCATTTTGATTTTAATTGATGACGTAGCCACACTCTGAGCAGAATAATCTGAAAAGCTTTTCACCACCTTACCATCAATAGCGCTGTTTGTTAAAATGTGTTCTGGGTTCCAAAGAATTTACTTCAAAATAAACTAGTGGGTAACAATCAATTTTGAAACCTAAGACAAAAAAATTCATATAAAGATAATAAGAGAAATTTATTTCTATTCCTTTATTCAACAAATATCTATTGATTTCCTATTATTTGCTTGACATTGATCTAAGCATTGGGGATATGTTAGTAAACAAGTGACGTTTACCCTCAGGAAGCTTATCATCTAGAAGGAAGAAAAACAGTAAAAAGTATGAATTCTGTATAGTGTGAGGTAGTGATAATGCTGAGAAAAAAAATAAGTCAGGGCAAGGAGACATAAATTAATGGGGGAGTCACTCTTGCAGATGAGTGTTCAGAGTCCTCTCTGGGGAGGGGACATTTGAACACAGGCCTGACCAGAGCTAGGAAACAAACCTAGTAAACAAGGGAAACCATTTACCAAACAAATGGGAAAGCTCTTGGGGAAGAAATTTTGCTAGGCATATTCAAAGAAATGCAAGAAAGGGTATGTGCCAAAATGAGGTAAGAAAAGGAAAGTATTAGGAAGAAATTAGAGTAATAGACAGTGGCTAGCTAGGTCACATGAGGCATTATAGGTCATGGTAAGAACTTTGCGTTTTATTTGGAGCATGATGTAAAGCCATTGGAAAGTTGAGACTAGGCACTTGGCATGATATGTATTCTGTTTCATACACTTCACTCTTGCTTTTTAAGGACAAATAAGCTATGCTTGGGGTGGAGAGGGGGGCAGAGCTCATTGTTCCTTGGCCCAATTGCTTTCAGATTCATGCTCTCCTTTCTTGAGTTCCTTTCTATATATTTGGAGGAATGGTATGGACCCTTGGTACTTTATTTTCTAGGCCTCCTTTTGAAATTGCTGGGTGAGACACTAGCACGTGGAGGAAAGAGAGAAGCCAGGTTATTTTTTAAATCTTCTTTCTGTCTGCTTCATCACTGAGTATGATCTGAGTGAATTACAGTTCTGCATCAGCAGTGAACACAATTTTGGGTTCTGGTTATGCCTCCTCCTTTTGAACATAAACCTATGGATGGGAAATTCTGTAGAGTGATTTGTTTGTCTAGTCAGACTTTGACCGAAACAAGAGGCGAAAGGTGAAGCAGGGTTATTGTCAGACTTTTCCAGTCATCTAAATGAGAGAAGAACAAGTTGAACAAGTTTCTATAACAGCCATAGGCAAGGTAAAAATGATGAGATTTGGGATCTCCTTTGAATGCAGAACTAACAGGGCATGTGAAAGGACTGGATAACTGGTGCAGTAAAACAAAAGAAATTTTAAGTCTTCAAGCTTTAGTTTGAAAAACTGGGTAAAGGCAATATCATTGGTAGATATGGGGAAGACTGAGGAAGGAAGAGATTAGAAGGGAGGATAGGTCCATCAAGAGTTCTGTTTGGTAAAACTTGACCTTGATGTGGCCATTTGGTATCTATATGGGGGTTCAAGTTGAAAGTTAAGAATATTAATCCAGGATTTAGGAAAGAACTTCAGTTTAGAGATATACTGGGTAGGTGGGTTGGATTACTGGTGTAATAAAGTCACGAAATTTGAAGAGACATCTTAGGAACTGGCAATATATAGAGAAAAATCAATAACTGAGGACTAAGACCTAATGCACTTTAATATTAGAAATTAGAGAGAGGAAAAGAAACCATCATAGGAGACTGAAAAGGCACTTGTGAAGCAGGAGGAAAAACAGAAAAGTAGTATTCCTGGAAGTCAAGTGAAGAAAGCTTTTGTAGTTGTGATATCCAGTTGATAAAATGTTTTGTGTCATTTATATCCTTCCTCCCTTCACCCCATCTCTATCCTTATCTCTATCTCTATCTATCTCTCAATCTCTCTCCTTTTTTCTTCCTTATTTTTTCATTGTTTTATTCAGATACTTAACCAATATAAACTGAGAGCTTGCTAGGTGTGCTATGCTAGTTAATTCAGAACTCAGATACAGGAGGCCTTGAATAAGAAGTTAATAGTAGTCTCTTGGACAAGAGTCAATTTTCCCAGACTATCCTTTTAAACAAAGAATGATAAAGTTTATTTTCAAGGCATAACTCATTATCCTACATTTTAGGAAAAGAATGAGATTTATACCTTGCTTCACACTTTATTTACATTTACTCATACAAAAATATGTATATATGCATAAATATTTTACATTCAGTTCTACCATTTTTACTCACAGCATCTTGCAAAGAACATTTTAAAAAAATGTTTTCTCATTCTCTAACTTTATTTTTCTGCTTGAAAATGGCAAATGCAATAATCTTCTCCAGAGCTCCTTATTTCTCTGTGACAATCCAAGGGTTAAATTAAAGGAGACTTTAGCTCCTTGTCCTTGGCTCAGAGAAAAGCTAAATGTAGCTTCCATTTATTTCTATCACCTTCTGTTTTGCTCTTTCCTCTTTTCGGACTAGCATGTAGCCTTCATTTTTTCTTATCCACAGCCAAGATGCACCTTGAAAGTGAGGCGATAACCAGAATATGGGTTGGATCTAATTCTTAAAATCAAAGCTAGGTAAGCTCCAAGGTTAAAATTGGAAAGCTCAGGAAATCCTAAGTGCAAACACCACCTTTCAATCAACCGCAAATCATTTCCTGCTCCCTTGTCTCTGAAATGCAGGATTGCAGCCTCACTGTGATTCTTCTTTCTAAATTAAGAAGCACATTTCAGGTATCTAAGAAGCCGCTGAGTGAGGCAAGGGATTTTAGAACTGGATTCCATTCAACTTTGCTACTGGTTCATTTTATCATTACATTTTCACAAGTGGGGGTGGGGTGAGAATTTTAGAATTTAATGAAGGTCATTAAAGGAAGAAAAATGGCAGCAAAATGGAGCTTGAGGTTTTAGAGTAAAAAATAGGAAAATTGAGAAAGCATAATATGCTATTAAAATTCTACACTTTTAATTCCTTTCTCCCAGCGTAATTATGAATTGCGTGTGACAAGTAAGATACATTAAGGAGACTGAGCCCTGTAAAATAATTGTATTTAACTACAGAACTTAACTGCAGAACTTTTGTATTCAACCTTTTTCAAACCACTAAAAACTTATGCTTATATGTTTATAGTCTTTAGTCGTTAGAATAGGGAGTTAAATGCAGCAGAAAAGACAAGAACCAGGCCCTAGTGTTAACCGACTGTTAGCTCATGGGAACAGCCAAGCCTCCTGAATAAAATACAAAGTGCATAGTTTAGTCTTTTAATAACAGCATGTTCTGTTGTTGTTAAATTTATTTCTGAAGTATGTATACTCAGAGTGTGCCTAAAGAAATTCAATCTACAGAAAGTTTTAGTGACCTCTGACAAAAATGGCTATATTTAGCTAGATTAAAAAATTAGACAAAGGAATGTTTCCTCCTTAATTCCTCTCCTTAGAAGCCATATCTGGCAGAGACCAAGACATTTCGTAAGGCTTTTCATCTGTCCAATTTGCTTTTATAGTGATGATGTATGGTAAATGACCTCCAATGAAGGTCAAAGAGTAAAGAATAAAAATCAAGATATAATTCAGGGAAAACAAAGGAAAAAACAAAGAAAGAAAAAACACAGAGTCTTGTAGATACCTGGAAAAATTAAAGACAGGAATCTTGTTATTATACATTAGGGAATTAATGCCATTTTGAGATGACATGGCTATGCCCCATTTAGTCCACCTTAAGGTCTGAAACCCAACTATAGTATTAGAGTTACTCATCCCTTACCCTTGGGTCCCACTGGTTTTCATTCATTCATGATGTCCAAACATCAGAGAAGAAAGTGAACTGCTTTCGGATGTTCAAGAGGAAAAGAAAATGTGTCTATTAGCTCTGAGGGTCATATGTAGATACTGGCTGTGAAAGGCAGACTCTAAGAAGGCCCCTAATGATCCCTGACTCCTCATTCTCACATCCTTATGTAATCCTTTGCCTTAAGTTAGGTTGGGTTCTGTTACTTGCTTCTAATGAATTGAATATAGGAGAAGCGATGGGATGTCAATTCAAAGATCAAGTTTTAAAAAAAACTGTAGCTTCCTTCTTGGGCTCTTTCTCTCCAAATCTGCACTCTGGGGGAAACTGGCTGCCATGATGTGAGAAGCCTCATGGAGAAGGCCACGTGGCAAGGAGCTGATATTTCCAGCCTTCAGCTAGCAAAGAGCTGAGACCTGTGAATAGCCACCTGAGTGGACTTCAAAGTGTATTCCCCTCCAGTTGAGTACTGCAGCCCCAGAAAACATCTTGATTGTAGACTCCTGAGAGACTAAGCCATAAACACCCAACTGAGCCACAGCAAGATTCTGGACTCATAGAGATAATAAATGTTTTCTAAATTTGTTTAGTTTTAGGATAATTTGGGGTAAATTTTGGGGGTAATCTATAGCCAGCAATAGATAACTAATACAGAGTCTTTCAGATTCTTCACTTAGTTTTCCATCCTACCTTTACATGATAAAATATGGGATCTAGCTCGATTAAAGCAAAATTATTTAAGATAATTATTTTCTAATAAAATTAAGATACTGAAATATTGCCTACAATATAGAGTAGCTCATTCATTTATTAGGTACTAATTTTTTAAAATATCTGTTTAAGACCTCTGGGAAAATAATAATTTGTTTCTGAATTCTGGGTCCCATTTTCTTCCCTCTGCATCTATTCAATCCCTCATAGAGAAGTCACTGAATTACTGTCAATTAAAATATATTTGTTTTTTAAGAGGAGTTGAAATCTATTCATCTGTCTTCTTTATTAACACTGGGAGTTTATGATGAACACATTTTTCCATTAAAGACAACATAATATGAAATGGGATAGAATGATTTCAAGTAAAGGTATTAGAATATCCTTAACTAGAATTAGCCTCAATAAATAAAGTTCTTCCTTCTTTATTTTTCCTTACCTATGCTATTATTTATTCCTATTTGTGTTATTATAATTTGTCTTAGAAAGAGACATTTCTTAGCTACTTAAGATGAATATCCTGGTGACTGAAAATCATTATTAGAGTGATAAGAAATAAGAATAATTTTCTAACTTCTTCCCAACTATGTAGATTTAAAATCATCCCAATGGAAGAGAATCATTATTCATTACAGTGGCAATATAATTTTTGCAGAAAAGAAAGTATTTTATCAGTAGACAAACTAGCTGTGGCATAATCCTTTGACCACAGGACACTCTGAGGGCAGGGGGAGGCATACTACATTAGAATGTGGCATCCAATTGTATAATGGTTGGATGGCTCCTCATTATTATTTTTAACTGACAGACCTTTAGCTAGATTAAAAGGGAAAACACTAAAATAAATAAAGTAAAAAATGAAAGAAGAAACATTACAACTGATGCCACAGAAATAAAAAGAATCATAAGACACTACTATAAACAAGTATATGCCAACAAACTGGATAACTAGAAGAAATGGATACATTCCTAGAAACACACAACGTACCAAGACTGAATTATGAAAAACATAGAAAATCTGAAGAGACCAATTATAAGTAAGGAGATTGATTTAGTAATTGAAAATCTCTTAACAAGAAGAGTTCAGGACCAGATGGTTTCACTAGTGAATTTTACCAAACGTTTAAAGAAAAATTAACACCAATCTTTCTCAGATGCTTCCAAAACGTTGAAGAGGAGGGAACACTTCCAAACGCATTTATAAGGCCAGCATTAACCTGAGAGAAAAGACAGAGAGAGGCACAGTAGGAAGTAGCCCTGATTAATATAGGTGTAAAAATTCTCAACAAAATACTAGCAAACCTAATTCAACAGTATATAAAAAGGATCATGTATCAATACCAAGTGAGATTTGTCCCTGGAATGCAAGGGTGGTTCAACACATGAAAATCAATTAATATTATATCCCAAATTAACAGAATAAAGAATGAAAATCACTTGATCTTCTCAATAAATTCAGAAAAAGTGTTTGATAAAATTCTTCACCCCCTCATGATAAAATCTCTGAACAAACTAGAAAGAGAAGAAAAGTGCATTAACATAATAAAAGCCATATATGTTAAGCCCACAGCTAACATAATTCTCAATGGTGAAAAGTAAAAGTTTTTCCTCTAACATAAGGACCAAGGCAAGGATGGCCACTCTTGACACTTCTGTTCCACATAGTACTGGAAATCCTAGCCAGAGCAATTAGGCAAGAAAAATAAATAAAAGACATGCAAATAAGAAAGGAAGAATTGAAATTGTCCCTCTTTGCAGATGACACAATCTTATATATAGAAAACCCTAAAGAGTCTGTTCAAAAAACTACTAGACCAATCCAAAAATGGGCAGAAGAACTAAATAGACGTTTCTCAGCCATAAAAAGAAATGAAACTGAGTTATTTGTAATGAGGTGGATAGATCTGGAGTCTGTCATACACAGTGAAGTAAGTCAGAAGGAGGAAAACAAATACCGTATGCTAACACATATATATGTAATCTAAGAAAAAAAATGTCATGAAGAGATTAGTGGTAGGATGGGAATAAAACACAGACCTACTAGAGCATGGACTTGAGGACGTGGGGAGGGGGAAGGGTAAGCTGTGACGAAGTGAGAGAGTGGCAGGGACATATATGCACTACCAAATGTAAATTAGATAGCTAGTGGGAAGCTGCCGCATAGCACAGGGAGATCACCTCTGTGCTTTGTGACCATGAGAGGGGTGGGATAGGGAGGGAGGGAGACGCAAGAGGGAAGAGATATGGGAACATATGTATATGTATAACTGATTCACTTTGTTGTAAAGGAGAAACTAACACACTATTGTAAAACAGTTATACTCCAATAAAGATGTTATAAAAAAATACCATTTTAAATTAAAATATCATTTCTGTTTAAAAAAAAAACTACTAGAACTAATAAATGAATTCAGTAAAACTGCAGGATACAAAATCAACATACAAAATTCACTTGTGTTTCTATACACTAACAACAAATTATCTGAAAAGGAAGTTACAGAAAGCAATCCCATTTACAATAGCATCAAAAAATAATAAAATACTTAGGAATAAACTTAACTAAGGAGGTGAAAGGCTTGTATACTGAACATTACAAAATGTCAATGAAAAATATAAGAAGAAACAAATAAATAAAAAAGCATTCACGTTCATGGATTGGAAAACTTAATATTGTTAAAATTTCCAAAGCAATCTACAGATTCAATGCTATCCCCATCAAAATCCCAATGGGATTTTTTTTTTTTTACAGAAAATAAACAACTCTATAATTCATATGGGACCCCAAAAGACCACAAATAGCCAAATCATTCCTGAGATAAAAGAACAAAGCTGGAGGCATCAAGCTTCCTGATTTCAAAATGTACTACAAAGCTATAGTAATCAAAGCCATATGGTACTGACATTAAGACAGACATAGATGAATGAAATAGAATAGACACCCAGAAGTAAATCCACACATATGCAGCCAATTGATCTTCAACAAGGGTGCCAAGAATACATAATGAGGGAATAATGGTATTTTCAGTAAACAATATTGGGAACACTGGATATCCACATGCAAAAGAATGAAATTGGACCCTTATCTTACACTATACACAAAATCAACTAAAAATGGATTAAAGACTTAAATATAAGACCTGAAACTATAAAATTCCTAGAAGGAAACATAGGGGAAAATCTCCATGACAGTAGGTGGGATAGTTTGTTTCTCATTTATTCAATGTTGTTGTTACTATAGATGGCATTTGTCATATGTTGTGAGGTACCATAGCTTAGCCATTAAGTTAGATATGTCTGGATTTGTATTTTCCTTTATTCCTGATTGGTTGTGTGATATTGAATAATGTATTTAACCTTTCTAACCCTCATTTTTCTCATCTGTAAAACACATAGGGATGTTGTAAGGATTAAAAAATTAGTACACCTATTTTCTGCATTTTTTCCATACTATTTATCTAAATCAATGTATGTTTTTCTTGTTTTGAGCATTTGCTGTCCTCACTTAATTTTTCATAAGAACAGCTTGTTCATCACCTTACTACAGAATCTATAGTATATAGATATATATAGCATATAGTATATAGCATATATATATATACTATACTATATATATAGTATACTAGAGTATATATATAGTATAGGGCTGTGCCTAGCATATAGAAGGAACTTAGGGGTTATAAATGAATGGATAAATGAAATATAATTAATGTGGTTTTTAATTTGTAAATGCAGACTATTATAATTAACATAAAGATTATTAACTGTCCTCTCCAAAACCTTGTAAGGAGGTTAATGTTATTATTCCCATGTTAGTGATAAGGAAACTGAGGCTCAGAGAGGCACACAGCAAAACCTGGTAGACTAAGGACTTAATCTATTCCTAAGTTCAGAACCCACACCATATTTAAGTTTGGGGTTTTTTTTTTTAATTTTGTAAGTAAACATCAGTAAAGGAATGCCTTAGATCATCTTTCTGAGAGACAGAGCCTGAGACAAGTATTTTGGTGCAAGCACTCCTGGAGTACTCTCAGAAGAAACCTATTAGGAAATAAACATAAGCAGGATATGGCAGGGCAAGAAGCTAAGCAAAACTGTGGTTTTCACTGAAGTCTAGACAGAGTCTGATCCCACGGGGAGCTCTGGAGTGTGAATGGCACCATGGAGTTGTTATGCCTTGAAGTAAGTGTTTTGGGGGCTGCAGTTTTGCATCCCCATATCAGCTAGTCATTGGCTGTTTTCTGTCCTCCTCTTTAGAGTGTGCTGAAGTTCTCAGACATCTTCTAGTGAGATAGCTCCTGCCAGCCAAAGACAATCATCTGGAGAAGGGTGCAGTTGTACCTCATAATGGTCCACACTCACAGCTGATAGGTGATAAATGCACTGGCCCAGTAAAGGGAACCTGAGCAAAGCACCAGCAGCCTCTCTCAAAAGGGAGTTGATAAGCCTGAGTCAAATCTTGATTTTTTCCTGCTGTCTCCTATGCATTTATTTTACTCCAGCCGCTTATATCCACATTTTCTGAGCCTGTATCAGCCTAAGCTCAACCTGTATCAGATTTTCATTTGGAGGAATGGTGAATCTAATAAAGGAAACAAGGATAAATTAAGGAAGCTTTGTATCAGTAGCCACTTTATCATCAACAGGAATATTTTATGGTTGGTCCTAATTTAACTTGATGTCATAGTCACCAGTCTCTGGGCTTATACCTTTCCCCTATTATTTTCTGATAACCAATATCCAGAATTATACCATGTTCTGTACTTGTTGTGCCTCCAATCCATTTTGCTATGAACATCCACTCATATCTTGCTGTTTGGATCTTCACTGACTGTTTACCCTGCCTTTTTGGATTCTCCCTAGAACTTACCTACTTGTGCTTATATCTTTTTAGGTCTATTTCCTCTGTTAGGAGTTCATATTTCCCTGTGTGCAATTAAGGAAAATATTTAGTCTCAGAGACATTATCCAGTCCTTTGGATCTGCTGGACTCTAGGCCCGTGCCCCCCAGGTCCTAGAGCCAGTAGCTCCCAGTGATGGCAGTATCTTTCTTTTCAGAAGCCCAATTATGGTGGCTTCCTTGTGAGAGGGCACTAATTTATAATTGTAAACAGCCATAAAATATTCTGAAATACAGAGCATTTAATTATACAGAGAAGGGTGTTCCTACAATTTTAAACCCCTTGGGGACTCTTTACTTGCCCATTGCAACCCCCATAAGTGTCAATAAGACCACAATCTGCAAATTAGAAAGTGGGAAAGCACCTCTCGAGACAGCTGAGGTCTGGGTGAACCACAATGAAGTGCCTTTACCTGAAAGCCAAATCATCATGGTAAAAGGGCAAGGAACTCTGGTAAGCATTATTCATTAAGAGCTAGGGGACCATGGATTTCATAAAAACAAATCTTTTACTTTCTAACATCCTACACTGAGTACATTGGTGTTACTTATATTTTAAAAAATCATGTGTAAACCTGAATTTGGATTTCCTGATAGAGAAGAGTAACACTAATAATAATGGCAGCAAAATATAACAATAATAATAAAAGAAGAAGAAGAAAAAGAAGCAACAGCAGCTGTTGCTGTCACCTCCACCAGCTGTCAGTTTTCCCTTGGAATACTTGACCCAAAAATGAAGAACAAAAAAATGAGGGCAACAGCAACAATGAATAGTAGTAGTAATTGTAGTAATAATAATAAGAAGAAGGAGAAATAATAAACAATAAATCCCACAGCATCCTGACTTCTCTATTGAACTCTTTTTGCCTGAGTTGCTAGTGACTTCTACATGGGAAGAACTTTCCATGTGTCAGACATGTGCTGTATAATGTAGATACATACAAAAAATTCTTGAGACATTTTTCTTGTAATTATTGGACTTAGAGTTTAGTAAGAGGTGAAACATGGTAAAAATTGCCTGTTATAAAACATTACATTTGATATATTATGTCCCCACAGAGGAACAGGACAAGAAGTATAAAGACAAGAACTCTACAAGAAGTATGAAGACAAGAATTCTACTCTCTTGTCTTGTAGACAAGAACTCTACAAGAACTTTACTTTCAGGTAAAGAAAGTTTTCATAGAGTAGGCAACTCAAGGTAAATCTTGTAAAACCTCTTTCTCCCTGTCCTCTCAGTTTTTGATTATGTAACCTAATTAAGAATTATTACTATTACCTTTCTCCGTTGATTTGAGAGAGAAGAAATATAAATAAGTTAGCTCTAGAGGTGAAGAAAACAAAAGGTAAGGTATGGTGCTGGGTCAGTATGGAGGTGGTGGTGATGTTTGAGGTGATGAACCAAAATATAGAGGCTTTGAGAAAAGAGAGAAAATATCGTACATTAGAGAATGCTTCAGAATGATCCCCTTCACCGAAATGGCAGGATTACTGCCTAAAAGCAGATAAATTATGCCTAAAGTTATTAGTCCTGAAAAGAGAAGTACAATTGGTAGCAAAAATTACAAAATTGCTAATTATACTTCCTTTTGAAGTTGTTAGAAAAATGTATTATTTTGCCTAATACACATAAAGACCCAACCCATTACTGCTTGAGAATAGTTTGGGCTTTTTTGAAAGCTGAATGAACACTTTCATTAGACAGATAAAGTCCCCTGTGTGCATGGAGTTTATTCTCTGGTGAGAGAAACACAATTTAAAATTATACAATACACACTCACACAGATACATACATATATGAGTTGTCTTTTGACATATGACTTATGCTTTAACTCATCCAGAATATCTTAATGGAGATCCTACTTCATGCTGGAACTGCTAGATTCTATGGGGAATAAAAGAATGAATCAGAAATAGACTCCACTCTGTAGGAAATGTCAGTTCAATTGGAGCAATAGGGCATATAACTAATGATAATTCAAAATGTAGAAAAGGTAAGTACCATAAGAATATAGATTGTACTACAGGATTCCTGAGGAGAAAGAGATTACATTTTAGTGGGAGAAAAAATACATTCTGATGGGGAAATTGACAAACTATCTAAATCTTGACTAAAGTTCGTAGTTTGGATATGTGTACAGGGGCAGGCAGAGAGGGAAGTGTGAATAAGGCAGTGTAGTAGTTTGCTAGGGCTTCTGTAACAAAGTACCACAGACTGAGGAGCTTAAACAATAGCAATTTATTTTCTCACAGTTCTGAAGGCTAGAATTCTTAGGTAAAGGTGTCTGCAGGGTTGGTTCCTTCTGAGAGCCATGAAGGAAGGATCTGTTTCAGGGCTCTCTCCTTGGCTTGTTGATGTTTGTGTTCTTCCTGCGTCTTCAAATTGTCTTCCCTCTGTACGTGTCAGTGTCCAAATGTTCTCTTCTTTATAAGATCACAGTCATATTGGATTAGGGCATACCCTAATGACCCCATTTTAACTTAATTATCTATCTAATGATCCTGTCTCTAAATATGGCCACATTGTTAGGTAATGGGGTTAGGACTTCAACATATGAATTTTGGGGGAACCATAATTCAGCCTATAATAGGCAGTGAGGGAAAGAACTGTGGGATATATAAAGAGAATGGTGAATTTTAGCTTGGCTAAAATATAATTGCGTAAACTAATATAGAAATCAGGCTGGGCAAAAGACTGAAGCCAGATTATATGACTGAATATCAACCTAGAAAGTTTGGACTTGATTCCTTGAGCATTAAGGGAACCAGAAATGAATCTGAGCAGGGGAGTAACATAATAAATACAAAGCTTTTGCATGTTTACAGTGTGCCAGACACCATGCTAAGTGTTTTACCTTATCAACTCACTTTACTATCATCTCATTTTAATCTTTTTTTTTTTTTTTTTTTTTTTTTCTTTTCCGGTACGCGGGCCTCTCACTGTTGTGGCCTCTCCCATTGCGGAGCACAGGCTCCGGACATGCAGGCTCAGCGGCCATGGCTCACGGGCCCAGCCGCTCCGCGGCATGTGGGATCCTCCCAGACTGGGGCACGAACCCATGTCCCCTGCATCGGCAGGCGGACTCTCAACCACTGCGCCACCAGGGAAGCCCTCATTTTAATCTTTGCATCAATACCTTTAACCAGGTGTTATTAGTTTTGTTTTACAGAGTAGTGGATTAAGGTTAAAAAAGTTATTACAGTTTATGAATAATAGCACAGGAAAACTTAAAATCTTCAAAATCTGGCATCACATCCAGTGTATTTTTAATCTCAGACATTGTAGTTTCATCTCTAAAATTTCAATTTGTGTTTTTTTTTTCAATAGTATCATCAATGTCTCTGATTCAATTTTGGACATATGGAATAGAGTTATAATAACTTTTTTTATGTCCTTGTCTTGTAATTCTCATATCTGTCAGTTGTGGGTCAGTTTCAAGTGATTGATTTGTCTCTTTATCATGGCTCATATTTTCCTGCTTCTTTGTATGCCTGGTAATCTTTGACTAGATACCAGACATTGCAGGTATCACCTTGTAGTGTTCTGGATGTATTTTTATAAATATTCTTGACCTTTACTCAGGGGTGCAGTCAAATTACTTAGAAATGGTTTGATCCTTTTTTGCATCTTGCTTTTAGAATTTGTTAGGATGAGAGAGGAGCAAGGCTCAGACTAGGCTAAATTATTCCCCATTTCTGAGGCAAGAGCCTCTCTGCACTTTATACTCTACCTCAATTTTGAGATTTTCCAGTCTGGCTCATGGCAACAGGCACTGTTCTCCCTGGGTATGAACTGGGCCTCATTACCTCTAATCCTTTCCAGTGATTCCCTGGCCTCGGGTAGTTTCCTGAAGTGCATGTAATGATCAGTGCACTGCTGACTACTCAAGGGGCCCATCTGCAGAACAATGGATTTCTCTCCCTGTGTAGATCTCTTCTCTTCAGCATCTGTCCTGAAAACTCTAGGTACTTTGATCTACTTAGACTCTCAGGTTCATCTTTTCACCTTGGGGGATGCTCTGGGATCCACCTGGGCTCCTTCTTGTGTCATGGCCTGGAAACTCTCCAAGACACTAAGCTGGGACACCTGTAGATGTCACTTCATTTGTTTCTAATTTCTCAGGAATCATCTTCCTTCATTTTCTGATGTCCACTGTCTCGCAAACTGTTGTTGAAATATTTTGAGTGGATTTTGTCTATTTCAGATGGAGAAGTAAATTTGACCCCTTTTATTTGATCTTGATCTGAAGCAAACATCAAACTAGGTATTTTAATTTTAAACTACTGCTTTCCACATAAATTTTATGATATCAGGTAGAAGAGTAAAGTGGGAAGTAGAGTCCTAAAATTAAAACATATGTAAAGCAAATCACCAAGATAAATAGGTGTTAGTGTGACCGAGGGTGGAGCAAGTTATGTGAGATGGACTTAATAGTCTTCTCCCAAGAGGAACTGGATGGAGTAGACGGCTGCTTCATTATTGTTGTTGCTGAACAGCAGGACCTCTTCTCGGGCACTGGGAATTTCACTCTGATCTAGAACTAGTTTTTCAAGGAGGAACCCTTCTTTCCTTCCTTTTCTCTTCTCTTTCCTTCCTTTTCTCTCAGTATCCATCAGAGTTGGTTCCAGGACCCCTGTGGATCCAAAATTCCCAGATGCTCAAGTTCCTTACATAAAATAGCATAGTATTTGCATATAATCTATACACATCCTCCCATATAATTTAAATCATCTCTAGATTACTTATAATACTTAATACCATGTAAGCACTATGTAAATAGTTGTAAAAACAATGTAAATGCTATGTGAATAGTTGCTAAGCGGTGGCAAGTTAAAATTTTGCTTTTTGAAACTTTCTGGAAATTTTTTTTGGAACATTTTCAGTTTGTTGTTGACTGAGTCTGTGGATGAGGAACGTGCAGATACAGAAGTCTGACTGTGTAGCATTTTGTATTCTAATATTTCTGGTCTCCATATAGACCTGCCCTTGAATCAGTATGTCTACTATATTTCTTATTAGTAATTTTTATGATAAAGCTTAGATACATCTACAGAAACTGTATACCTACCTCATTATTTGATATAATCTAGAAATCTTCAAATGGGAGGTATTTTTTTGAATTATAATTAAAATTGGAGACAGGGCCTTATTTTGTTTTTCACTTAAGTGGAGTTATATTGAATGAAAACTATATCTTGTTCAATCACATAGTTGTAATTTCTAACACTTTACAGGTGAATCATGTAAACAGAGAGGTGTTGATTTGATAGCTCAGATACCTGAAATCTAGGAAAAACACTTTATTTTGAGGGTTTTTTGGTTTCCCCACTCATAGACACTAAAGGCAAGATTGAATTCCTATATAAATATTTAATACTATACAATTGATAGATAAAAATAATATATTTGATATTTGATACATTTAATGTTTATTATATTAATAGATAGGATAGCTTTGATATATGTCAATGTTTGAGTGATAAAAATGAATATTTTTTGACTTTATACACTTAGCAATAATGCTTCAACTTCCTTTCACCATTAACTTTAGTGTGTTCTCCTCAATTAAGAGACTATAATGGAAGTCTTTGGTGTACTTTTTAAAAAATATCACATTCTTTTAAAATATTTTGAAAAGTTTTGATGTCTTATTTTAGTGTATAAATGACACTTGAAATTTCACAACACAAATCTTACACAAATAATACCAAGAGCTAAAAAATTACCATATTCCTGTTAGCTTATATATGTTTATATTTCTGGAGGTTAAGTTAATTGTGATATATTGACGAAATAAAAGCTGCACTATTTATCTAATTCTTTATTATCAAGATTTTAAACGTTATGTCACAGATAAAGGGGCACTGTTAAGAAAGTAGTCCCTTATGTACATTCCTAAACAGAAAATAAAGCAAATGTACTCTGCTTGTTTATTTTTTTACTCCCGTCTGCCTGTCTTCTCTGTCCTTCTTGAAAATGAATGATTGAATAGAATGGCCTAGACATAGGATCCATTTCTCTTTGTGCCTTGTTCAATGTGAGGCTCCTACAGCCTGAAGCAATATCTCCTTTAGAAAACAGGGAATTATTTAGAGAGTGCATCCATCCTGTGATTGCAAGGGAGAATTCCAGGGTCCAGGGTTTTGTAAAGGCAAAAATAATGCTTTCAAATCCACACAGATGTCATTCAAAGCTCAGTGCTAAGCAGAAAAAAAATTAGCAGCCACAACTGTTAGATCCTAGGATGAAAGATGCTAAATAAGCTGAAATTTGCATTTTCATTACTGAGTTAATAGTCATTCAAACTAATAAAATACACCACCTAGAAAAATAAAAAAGATAAATATGATTTTTATACTTACTAAATAAGAGCTGAGACAGAAGAAAACTGTTAAAATGTTAATATTGTTATAAAGATACAATATTATCAATTCGTATCAATTTAGTGAATTAAAAAAATTTTTTTCATCAGCACACTTTCTCTCCTTCGGTCCATGCTTTCATTGCATTTAGTCAGATTTTTGAAATGCTGTATCCAACTTACAAATTTTGATGTGGCTTCGGTGGTATATACTATTTCTTTAAGTTAATTGCAAGGCTTCCCAGGACCTATATGTAGAAAAACATATGACAATAGCAAAACTAATTTGGCAGATTTTGTTTTAAATGGTATATGTGCTATGGATTTGGGGATCAGGTATGGGGTATGAATGCTATAACATCAGTCACAGACTTGGTATAGCAGGTCTATTCATTTTCATGGTCATGCAGAAAACCAGGCCAGGTCAGGCAAGAGCAAGGAGCTTTAGCACAGAACTAGAGGGTGACCTGGCTAGCTCCCTAAGGGGAACAAAATGGAAGTGAGAAAAGAGGAGTGTTGGAGGATGGATAGAAGAGAAAAAGTCACGGATGAAGGGGAAAATAACTCTTTTTCAAGAAATCATCCTGGAGATTACTAATTTCTCTTAATAATGATGTTCATGAAAATGAAAGTGCATAATAAATGAGTCAAAGGACACCTGAAACTCTCAGGTGCACATTTTTAATATCAGGTGGGAAGAAAAATGTAGAATCTTGAGAGGGAAAAACATTTTCTTAAAAAAATCTGATTTGCCCACGAGGCGGGTTTCTAAGCTCTCAGAGTTCACTGCACATCCTCAGCAATTTAGTGGGCTATGCCACAGAATCATCATAAATCCATGAGAGGATGTCTTGAGCCATGCGGAATGAGCCGGCTCGCTTATGTATGAGGCAATTCACAGCACTTCCTCTCGGAAACCTGGAAACCTTTTATGAGACCACATGCTTGCTTGTCTGAGACACACCTGTGTCTAGGCAGAGGTAGCTTTGGCTAGATTGTGTTAGTTTTTCCCTGTATTTTTTCCTGCCTGACTGAAGGAAAATGCTTTTACTAGCCAAATCCTCTCTCCTGTCTGGGCAGAGACCTCTAAATTAATTCCTAGTTGTTTGGACCAGACCCAATGCTATAGACCGCAGTTAATATTATCAGCTCCAGAACACATAAGAATTCAAATTTGTCTAAGAGAAGGGAGTGGAGGAAGTCTATTTTTGAAATAATGCATATAATCAGAAATTCTCTGATGAACTCCACCAGGGGGCAGCTCCCCTGTGATATGCTCACAATATTTGCCTCAGAGCCTACAGCCTGTCGGCAGCATTCCCAGAGACTACACCTGTCCATGTCACACTTCAGTCTCACCCATCAGAAATCCTGCCTCAAATTCTTGCATTAGGCAGCATCACATGCACCAGTGGAGGCACTAAAAGGAAAGTAAATGTGGATCTTAGAGGAATTTTAGTATCAAGAAACTAGAAAACTGTTCTTAAAACCCACAGAAGTGCTAGGCTATTACATAAAAGCATAGAACCTCTTTTGCTGGATAATGTTTATTATTATTATTATTATTTCCTGAAAGGAGACAAAATCATCCTGCAAGTGAAGAGCTTCAAAGGAAAGAAAGTTACAATTCAAAGAAAGAAAACTTGTAATAGGAGACTTTTGAAATGATGATCAAAAAGAGAGCAGTGACTGTTCTGATGGCATGAAATCTCGTTCAACAGTGGCTAACGTTTCACAGAATTTACTGGGATAATACATTTGAAAGTGAAAGAGAGTAGCGAAAAGAATTGTAAGACCACACCATTATAAGAAATCAGGAGGTCAAAGCAGAAGCAAAGAGAAGTGCGTTAACAGTACATCCGATGCTTACACTGTGGTTTACTTTATGGTAATAAACCACTTTACAATGTACCATCCTGAAGATGTGTCCTCATCTGATGTAGAACAACAATGGATAAAACTTGCTTTTCCATTAAGAAGCTTGTGCATCCTGAGAAGGCCTTTACAATACAGTATTAGTCAAGTCCACAACACCTGTGCTGTCAAACGTTTTTCTTTTCTAAATGTATAAATGCATGGTAAAAACTCCTAGCAAGCTGTCGAGAGGGATCTAGAAGGGGATGGGGTGAAAGAATGCCTGCGACTTTCTTCAAATTAACAAAAATTTAAATAGCACTGTCTAATGTAATCAACAGATGGCAACCATGTCTGGACAAGCATAGACAAACTTCTTGTCACCATGTAATTTCTATTCTATTGTGCTAAATAATAATTGCAGTTAACATATATCTAAGTTAACAGAAATGTTGCCTGGAACCCACAGTTGGTATTCCTGATTCTGAAATGCTGTTGACCCTCAATTGACTACTATGGAAAAACATGCTCAAAAGTCTTAGCAAATTCGTTAGAAACCACATTTTCCATCTTATTAAAACTGAGTTCTTCTGTGTCCTTCAGTGTACCTTCAGCAAAAGTTGTATTAGGATACAGGCTATGCCATGGTGACAAGGTATCCTAAAGTACAGTGGATTAAACAAGATAAACAGGAATTTCTCTGTGATGAAACTCTCCAGGCAGGTGATCTAGGGTTGGCAAGATACTCAGAGGTGTCAGGGACACAAAACTCTTCCATTTCTTTGGCTCTGACATCCCTAGGCCATTACCTCATCAGCCTGGTTGAAATTAGTCACAACGTCCAGTTTATAACCCATAGGGGTGGGGAAAGAAGGCCTATTTTGCAGGCGTGATTCAGAGGTTGCGCACTTCAATTCTGCTCATATACCATTGGCCAGAATTGGTCATGTGACCCTAGCTGGCAAGAAAGGAGACTGAAAATGCATAGCTGGGTGACCCGTGTACTTGATCACAATGCTTATTTATATCGATGGAAAGGGAATGAATATTGGCCAAGGAAATCGGCAATCTCTGAAACAACAGTGTTCACAGATTGAAGGTACAGAAATATGAATCAGATAGACATAGGTGCCTTTATTTTAAAAATTCACAATCCCTCATAGGATTTTATATAGGCTCAAGCTTTATATAACTAATAGCTGCTCCTGTTAGAGAAATGACTGTAATGTTTTCTGGATTTCAAATCCAAGTGGAGCATGGTTATTGGAGAGTTTGTAGCCACCCTTCCTGCATCTATAAAGATTTCTCTTTATATCTTTGAATCTTTCTAATTTCATTTTGTGGATTTATGTTTTTTATTTCTAATTTGTTTTCAGTCAATGGTAGCAACTCCATTTTTTACAATATTGAAAATGTGAAACCACTTTAATGACCAAACAGTGGATAATTCATTATCACCAACTGTATGCCCAATGATAATAATAGAGAAATAGATATACATCATCAAATATATTTCTAAGACCAGACATTTTTTTGAATTAGTTCTTTAAAATTTTTAAGGTAAATAATACTGATGCTATATAAACTATTACAAAGCAGAGAAAAAGAAGGAAAATTCCAAGTGATGCTAGGTCCATTTTAGAAGCTCCTCATACAAGTCCTGTTACCTTTCACACACTCCTATCTGAAGACGTTGCCTTAAGCATGTTGGACACTCAATAAAACTTTAACAATCTGAAAGTCATTGACCATATGAATAATTTTTTCCTGATTTTTAAATTAATTTCAAAATCCAAAGAGGTATGGTTTCTATTTATTAAGGATTATGATAGCCATACATTTTTCTTTGTCAGTGGTGGGGACATATTCTATCAGGGCTTGTTAGTTGCTTTGTTTAACTTATAACTTATGTTATGACTCTCCTAATCACAGAGAAACCAATCCAACTTAGTGATTTAGAATTAGACAATGTCTTACAGTCCAAAAATTACCATACAAGTGTTATACAATCAAAATATTACTTCCAAGAGGATAAAGATGTTTATCATTTTATGGATCACAAACTTATGGTTAATTAACATATTAAACCAAAGCACAAAAGAAAACATAAAGTAGATGTGGACTGTTTCTTCTTGTAAAATTTGTGTTTAGTTTCTTACACATTCAAAGTTCTGCTTAGACATCCATGTTCAAACCTCACTCCTACCACTACTCTGTTAAGAGCCATGAGCTTGTGAAAGGCCTGGTTTATCCTGTCTTGATTACCAGAATACTATTTCCATGTCATCAGAAACCATCAGGATAGGCCATTCTTCTGACATGAAACCTTCTTTTTATTATTTTCCTTGTCAATCTGCCTTCTTTGAGCTTCATTTTGGGGCTAGATTCTTCTGTCTGGTAACCTTAAGTAACTAATCTTCCATTTTAAGTTAGAACAAATCTCCCATTTGTCTTACTTTGACTTTTCAGGGTTCCCTTATAGCTGGAATTGTGTGTCAGTGTACCTCAGCTAATATATCTTTTATAGTTGATTGAAAGATTTATAATTCTTTTTAAATAAATAAAATGAATAAATGATTAACTCACATACACACCAACAAAGCAGTATTTTTCAAGTAGAAAATCCATTCAAAATTAATGTATATGTATTTTATATTTTTTATAACTTTTAAAAAGGTTTTTCATGATTTATATCATTATTCTCACAACAATAGCAACATAAGAAAACATGCAAAGAAGATATTTATTATCCCTGCTTTGGAGATAAAGCAAAAAATTCAACAATGGGGCCAAGATTACTGAATAAATCAAGGCCATGATGGTATTAGGACTTAGGTCTTCTGATTATGACCTCATAGATCATTCCACTAGATTGATAATCTCCAATGTTTTATGTCTTTATAAGTAAAAATCGAATTCAGTATTTACCCCCAGTATGTGTACTGATTTATTTGTAAATTACATGCAGGTGTTAACTACATTAATTCAGCATGTACATTTCATTTAAAATACAAAAGAAATGCAAAAAATAATAAAAATAGAAGAAAATAAAACTTTCAGGATTTTTTTACATATCCTAGTGGATCATAAACTCTTCCCTCTAGGTAAACTCCACTAACCTCATTTGGAGTCCTATCCGTGACCTCTTGCTGAATTAAGACATTTGACTTCTAAATTACACATACAATATACCAATATCTGAAAGTACCAGATAAGAAAATGGGTATCCATTATTATGAAAATATGTTTTCTCCTTTGTTTGCTTCTCTTGTTTGCATCTCTTCATTTATGCCTGCACTTTTTATTATTAGGAAACATAGTCTTATTTTTCCTTAGGCACCAAGAACAACAAATATTAAAGGAGCAGTTTGAAAATGTGTTCCGATGGCCCATTTTCTAATGCCTTCTCCTCCAAATCATCTTGCTCTGAAAGATCTTATTGATCTTTCTGGTCCTCTGAAATTAAAAAAGGCAGTGCTTGTCTTTGACCAGAAGTAACAGAGTGGGAAGTTCATCTAATGGTAAGTGAAAACCCTCGACACAGTAGAAGGACAACTGAGCATTAGGCAGCTGCTGTTGCACTGTACAGCCTCCTCACTTTCAAGCAAAAAGTGGTTACATGAACAACTGTCCAAAGTGCTGGATGAGGCCATTAGCAGCTAGCTTGTGTAGTGCAAAATGAATGTATTTCACTCCATTTGAGCTAAGAAAGGTTTGGAGCTTCAGTGACGTAAATTGGGCTCCATTATCACTTAGAGCAGCTCTTCTGGAATTCCATGTCCAGTGAATAGTCTTTTAGTTTGGACTGGAAAGAGAGAATTTCATAATAGCCTGTGCCATTTCAAGAGGTAATAAGAGTACTAATGACTATATGCACAGTTTAGGAAAACCTACTTTCCACATTTGCTATTTGTTTAGCTAATATACGAGTTTTAAAGATATTTATGTAATATTCATGTTACACTAGAAAATTATTCTTAGCTGATATTACCTACAAATCAGTCCTGATGTAATTACAGACCTAAGCATTAGTTTTTTTCACATTTCACAATAATCCTTTGTAAGGCTGTCAATCCCTTGTATCCACTGTCTTTAGTGAGTAGTTAGCGTGTTTCAAAGAATATAGAATATAGTTTAGAATATTTGTTTTGTTGCTTCAAATGGTAATATAACACTTAAGTTTTCTAATCATCTCTTTGTATTTTACAGAACAGTAATAGTGGAGAAAAACCCCAAAGCCATACTGTTTTATTTCCCTGTATGCATATTCAAGTATAATTAAACATGAACTTTCTTTCACTTTGGTATGTGTCATTTCAAGACCTCTAGGAACAATTCCAGATATTCTGTTATAACACTTCTTTAATTTTTATGCATATTTACATTTATTTTCGTTGAGAAATTTTTAAAAGTTATACATTAGTTTATTTCAGCCAGTTCCTTAAAAATACAGAAAACACAAAGCTCTCCCTTCTTTTCTCATTAATTCAAGTCCTCTTCCAAATACTTTATATATTTATTTGTTTCAACATTGCTGCTATCTTAGAGTCTTTGGGGTCAATGCCATTTATTCTTCTTAGATAGCATTAGATTTAAGATTGATTCCTAAATCCTTTCTTTTTATCATCTCCCAGTGATTGTCAACTCTCTAAAAGTTTTCTTTATGGCACAGATTCAAATATGACTGTGTATGCTTTTAACAATATTTTTTTCTTGGAAAGATGCTGTCATTGCCTTTCAAAACATGTGTACTCACTATTACTAGTGGCTTATTGAGTATAATTTTCACATTTCATCTTTCTTTGTGCTTTAGTTCCCATTTCCTGTAATGTCTCAGTGATCTGTATAACACCCTTGTGTTCTAATGCATAAAATTCTATTTTTATGAGTATAGACAATCTTCAACACTTTCTTGCACGTTACCTAGATTCAATCTTTTAATTTTTAGCTTTAATCCTCAACTCCTCCATATTTTCACAATATTCCTTTTATATACCAATTTGCCCCTTTCCATTTTGTCATGAATTTTCAGCAAAGTTTACATGTGTACTATTTTTATAAGGTGGGCATATAGAATTTCAAATTCTTTTTTTTTTTTTTTTTTTTTTTTTGCGGTACGCGGGCGTCTCACTGCTGTGGCCTCTCCCGTTGCGGAACACAGGCTCCGGACGCGCAGGCTCAGCGGCCATGGCTCACGGTCCCAGCCGCTCCGCGGCATGTGGGATCCTCCCGGACCGGGGCACGAACCCGTGTCCCCTGCATCGGCAGGCGGACGCGCAACC